>NC_058164.1:25168769-25468769 GCF_020080835.1 Cotesia glomerata
GTCTAAAATGTTTAAGTATAATAATTAACAATTCAGGGACTTTGAGTATTTACCATTTCAGAAGCTAAAAAATAATCTTATGATATGTAAAAAGTATAAAATAAAGTTAGTAAATCTCTTTAATACAAAAGCACCGTCAATATTTACAAAGTAAAATGGTGAATTTTAAACGCAACGGTAAAAATCAAACTCAATTGTTGACTTGTTTGGACTGGTAAAATGTATGCTATTTTAAAAGTATACTTTTTACTGTTTCAAATGTTAGCTTCTTCCAGAGTGAGTATTCTCCCTCTCTTTCATCTGAGTTCCTCTTCTCCTCATAACATCGACTATATATTGAAATGGCAATTTTACTGTTTGAAACTGCCTTAAGATGAAAGAGTCGTTACTTACTATAGTGACAGCTACTAATCACTTATTTTGGATATTAAATTATAAATTGTGGCTTTCATACTTGCTACATTAAGTTCTGTAATATTTATATTTTTGCCAATAACCCTGATGTCCCTTTTACTGTTTGAAACTCCAAAATGTACCGGAATCCGAGTGAATATTACAGTTTACTTTTTTTCCGTGTGCTATGGAAAAAGCAAACTGTGTCATACCAGTCAGATTCATGTCAAGTAATGATCAATTGTTAAAATTACCATTTCAAAACAGTAAAATTGTGATTTTACTATTCACCTCTTATAATATTTACCATTTAAACGTTACAATATACCCTTTACATGGAAGAAAATACTATTTCAAACAGTAATATTTAAAGCTATTTAAATGTCTAAAATGTTAAAAATATAATACTAAATAATTCAGACTTTGATATTCATCATTTGGTACCTAAAAATGTTCTTATGATATGCAAAAAGTAGAAAACAAAAGTTAGTAAATTTCTACTGACAAGCAACGTCAATATTTACAAAAGTAAAATGGTAAAATTTTAAAACACAACGCTAAAACTGTAATTATTGGATCTGAAGCTTGGACTGGTAAAAATGTATATTTTAAAAGTATAATTCTTTACTGTTTCAAATGTTAAATTCTCCCAGAGTGAGACCCTCCTTCTCTTTCTATCTGAGTTCCTCTCTTCTCCTCATAATATCGACTATTATATATTGAAATGGCATATTTACCAGTTTGAAACTGTAATTTTTAAGATGAAAGAGTCAAAGTTATTTAATCATAGTGACAGCTACTAATCACTTATTTTGGATATTAAATTATAAATTGTGGCTTTTAGTACTTTCTACATTAAGTTCTGTGAATCATTTATATTTTTCTTTTGCCACACCCGATGTCCGCTTCTTACCAAGTTTGAAACTGTAAAATTAACCGGAATCCGAGTGAATATTACAGTTTACTTTTTCCGTGTACATGGAAAAAAGTAAACTGTAAATAATACCAGTCGATTCATAATAAGTAATGATCAATTGTTAAAAATTACTATTTCAAACAGTAAAATCGTGATTTTACTATTCACTTTATAATATTTACCATTTAAACGTTACAATATACCCTTTACATGGAAGAAAATACTATTCCAAAAAGTAATCTTTGTTATGTAAATGTCTAAAATGTTTAAGTATAATAATTAACAATTCAGACTTTGATATTTATCATTTCATATCTAAAAATGATCTTATGATATGTAAAAAGTATAGAATAAAGTTAGTAAATTTCTAACACAAGCAACGTCAATATTTACAAAGTAAAATGGTAAATTTTAAACGCAACGGTAAAAATCAAACTGTAATTATTGACTTGCTTGGACTGGTAAAATGTATATTTTAAAAGTATAATTTTTACTGTTTCAAATGTTAAATTCTTCCAGAGTGAGACCTCCTTCTCTTTCATCTGAGTTTCCCTTCTCATAATATGGACTATATATAGAAATGGCAATTTTTACTGTTTGAAACTGTAATTTTTTAAGATAAAAGACTCGTTATTTACTATAGTGACAGCTACTAATTACTTATTTTGGATATTAAATAAGAAATCGTGGCTTTTATACTTTGTCCATTAAGTTCTGTAATATTTATATTTTTGCCACCCCGATGTCCGCTTTACTGTTTGAAACTATAAAAATTAACCGGAATCCGAGTGAATATTACAGTTTAATTTTTTCCGTGAATAATTATTCACCTTAATTTTTCTTTATTATTTTTAACCTCAACTTAAAAATCAAAACTTTCATTTTAAATTCCCAAAAAATGTCCCAATTTCAAAGTTAGTAAATAAAAATCTTTCACCTATCAGCCGAGCAGTTTTCAAGAATTGTTAGCCGGGCATGAATGAAACCGAGTCTGAACATGAATGGGGGCATCAGGATCCGTAGCGTGTCCGGAAACCTCCGTCTATCGTCCAGCATCTTTTATATTTTCTTGTTCTTGGTTTATTATTTTATTTTGACTCTTCTTTCTTTTCTCCTCTCAACTCCATTCTCCATTCCCTATCACTCCTTTTTATCGGGAGTAATTTGGGGCTACCAAAACACCGAAAACATAACCCATAACACTAGCTTGGATCCTTTTGGAGCACTTTATCCATTATCCTCCATTGATTCGTGCCACCAATTTAAATGTGACGAAAGACTTGATCAATTTCCGTTACTTCTACAATTGTTTTATTCGATTTATTTAAAGCGACATTTTTTTTCCAGGAACTTGTGGAAAAAAACTGCAAAAAACCGGAAATGTTGATTATCATTCTCGATTGTTGATAATACGGTGTGACCATTTACGATTATAGTTGTCTTTTGCGACGGTTCCAAGAGACGTTTAGGTGACTACTCACTTCTGGCTGCTTCGAAAACGACAAAATAAATAATTAAATAAGAATAAGGACCGGCAAGGGGTCAGCCGAGCCAAAGATACCTTCTCGGATCCTCTGCCCTCTCATTAACTTATATTGTAACAACTGTCTTTTGGGAACACATCCGAAAATCTCAGCTAAGAACCGGTATTCTTTTTTTGGAACCCCCAAATTGGCTTTGTTTAGATTCTGGCATACCATTATTATCAGGGCTTCGTCTAAGCTGCTAGTTCACGGTCTATTGATTTTATTTTTTTGGTTTTCAAGGTTAAAAAAAATATTTGGGTCAAAAATAAGAATTTTTTAAAAGTTAAAATTTGAAAATCTTCAATTTTTTGATATTTTAATTTTATTTTGCAAATATCTCAGCTTCTATTGGTTCAAATTAATTCAACAAATTTTTATTTGCAAGCTTATTAAATTTCCTACAAACTTTATTTGAAACATTGTTTAATATTCTTATTATTTCATAAATTACAAAATTTTTAATTTAAAAAACTTCAAATTTTTAATAATTGAATTTTTGATCCGACTTTTTGGTCTTATTTTGCAAATATCTCAGCTTTTATCCGTCCAAATTGGTTTTACTAAATTTCATTAGAAAGCTTATTAAATTTCCTACAAATTTTGTTGAGAACATTTCCCAATATTATTAATATTTCAAAAATTAAAAATTTTAATTAAAAATCCAATTTATCGATTTTTAATTCTTGATACGACTTTTGGTCTTATTCCTTAAATATCTTAACTTCTGTTGGTTCAAATTGATTCAAAAATCTCATTTGAAAGCTTACTAAATTTCCGAGCAAATTTTGTTCAAAAATTTTTCAATATTGTCATTATTTAAAAATGACAAAATTTTAATTAAAAAACTCCAATTTTTCGATTTTGAATTTTGAACCGGCTTTTTGGTCTTATTTTGCAAATATCTCAGTTTCTATCCGTCAAAATTGATTATAATAAATTTCATTAGAAATTTTATTAAATTTCCTACAAATTTTGTTAGAAACATTTCCAATCTTATTATTATTTCAAAAATTACAAAATTTTTAATAAAAACTCCAAATTTTTAACAACTGAATTTTTGAACCGACTTTCTGGTATTATTTATTAAATATCTTAGCTTCTATTGTTTCAGAATTAATTTAAAAAATATTATTTAAAAGCTTATTAAATTTCCTACAAACTTTGTTCAAAAACTTACCCAATATTATTATTATTTCCAAAATTACAAAATGTTGAATTAAAAGACACCAAATTTTCAAGTTTTGAATTTTGATCCGACTTTTGGTCTTATTTTGAAAATATCTCGGCTTCTATCCGCCCAAATTGATTGTCATAAATTTTATTCGGAAGCTTATTAAATTTCCTACAATTTCGTTTAAAACATTTTTAAATATTATCATTAATCATTATTTAAAAATTTACAACATGTTGAATTTAAAAATTCCAATTTTTCAGTTTTTGAATTTTTATCCGACTTTTCGATCTTATTTTGCAAATATCTCAGCTTCTATTGGTTCAAATTGATTGTAATGCATCGCATTTAAAAGCTTATTAAATTTCCTACAATCTTTGTCTTAAAAGTTCCTCAATAAAGTTATTTATTCAAAAGTTACCAGTTGTTAAACCTTAAAACTCAAAAATAGATTTTTGAATCACTAACTCCATTTTCAAATCTTATTTTCAAATTTCTCTGCTTTTATCCAACCAAATTAATCAAAGTAGGACCCGTTTGAAAACTCATTAAATTTCCTACAATTATATTCCAAAATTTTTATAATAAAATAATATTTATAAAAATTCCAAGCTTTTTTTCAAAACCCAAAAATGATAGATTTGCTTTTTTGGAAAAATTTTCTAATTTTATATTGCAAAGAACTCAGCTTTTATCCGTCCAAATTAATTGTAATAAATTTCATTTGAAAGCTTATTAAATTTTCTACAAATTAGTCAAAAATTTTTCTCAATAAAATTATTTATTTAAAAGTTATCAATTGTTAAACTTGAAAACTCAAAATTATAGTTATTATAAAAACCGTCAAATTAATAATAATAATAATAATAATAATAATAATAATAATAATAATAATAATAATAATAATAATAATAATAATAATAATAATAATTTTAAGTTAATTTCTGATTTATTATTATTGTTATTATTATTATAAAAACTGTCAAATTTTTCTTATTAATAAAAATAAAAATAATAATAATTTTAAGTTAATTTTTGATTTATTATTATTGTTATTATTATAAAAACTGTCAAATTTTTCTTATAAATAACAATAATAATAAAAATGATAATAATAATAATAATAAAAAATCTTAGAGGTTGTAAGTTGTAACGTTTTTAGCGGAAACAACGGAAGTTGATGAGTTCGTAAGGTCCAAGTGAATTATTAGTAGTATATATATGATAGAGTAAGTAAGGGTGTTGGTATGTGTGATGTACATAAAGAAGCTGGTAGTAAGCATATAGATATAGATGTACATATACTTTGGGTGAGTAATATCTCCCTTTACAACCTCTGGACTTTACACTACCTCTGGACTCTCGACGAGGGACTTTGATGTGTTATTTAATCCTTAATAATTCCCGGTGCTTTTGTTTTGGTAACACGAAAAAATCCGTGTACTGGTAACTGGTAACTGGTTGCCCGGCGTCTTATTCCAAGCCGGTGGATTATAAGGAGATCTCGCCACGGGAAGTGGATAAGACAGAGACGGACAAAGTGATGATGAAAAAAAAATATAAAAATAAATAGGGTTGAAGATGTTACGTGATCCACGCTCGAGAGCTCATGGATTTAACTCATATTTTCTTTCTCTTGCCACCTTCTTTACTCCTTTTTTCGCCCAACAAAGTCTTTATTATTTTTATATTTTTTCAGACGAAATTATTGTTTATTGTCCGGCTTATTTTTACATACTCATTTTGTTTCTTCTTTCTTATTCTTTTTCGTACTTTTGTTTCAACTCGAGTTTATTTTATGTTTCTTCTTTGAGTTTTTGAATTTTCTTTTCATTTTTTTTTCTTTTTACTAATTCATCTTTTAAAAATTTTTTTTTATAATAGTATCAAAAATTTATATTATCTTCATAAATATATATATATATATATATATATATATATATATATATATATATATATATATATATATATATATTATTAAGAAAATGAGCAAAAATTTTGTGGCTAGAGTATTTATATGATAATATTGATTTTTAGGGTTAAAATTAGTATCATTGTAAAAGTCTTGACTTGAATTTGTCCCTTTTCATGGATTCATATCATTCTTATCAATACTCAATTTAAGATGATAAATATTTTGGCTGCATTTAAAAATGCTTTATCTCTAGATACATAATTAAGAAATGACCTTATCTTATGAAATATTGACATTTTTAAAGATATAAAGCTCACCCGATGTTACACTCATCAATACCTTTCATTTGAGTACCGACATCAATTTTTCATATATTGATAAATTTCATATATATGTATAAATGAAAAATATATCAAAAATACATGTAGGTACTCAAATGAAAGCTTTTGATGAGTGTAACATCAGAATGAGCTTAGATTTTTAAAAACATCCATATTTTACAAATTACAGTGCAATTTAACAATGTATAAGATACATTATTAAGAAATAACCTTGTATCTTGTGAACTATTGACACTTTGAAAAATATAAGCTCGATGTTACACTCATCAAGAGCTTTCATTTGAGTACCCACATCAATTTTTCATATATTTTATATATTTATATATATTATATATAGGTATATATGAAAATATATCAAAATGCATGTGGGTACTCAAATGAATGCTCTTGATGAGTGTAACATCGGGATGAGCTTATATCTCTAAAATATCAATATTTAAGAAAATACAGTGCAATTTAACAATATATAAGATACATAATTGAGAAATGACCTTGTATCTTGTGGACTATTGACATTTTTAAAGATATAAGCTCACCCCAATGTTACTTTCGTGGAGACCTTTCATTTAAGTACCCACATCAATTTTCATATATTTTATATATTTATATATATGTAAATATGAAAATATATAAAAATGCATGTGGGTACTCAAATGAAAGCTTTTGATAAGTGTAATATCGGGATGACTTTATATCCTTAAAAAGTCAATATTTAAAAAGTACAGTGCAATTTAACAATATATAAGATACATAATTAAGAAATGACCTAGTATCTTGTGAATTATTGACATTTTTAAAGATATAAGCTCATCCTGACATTACACTCATCAAGACCTATCATTTGAATACCCACATCAATTTTTCATATATTTATATATTTTATATATATCTATATATAAAAAATATAAAAAATGCACGTGGGTACTCAAAGAAAGCTCTTGATAAATCTAACATCGGGATGAGCTTATATCTCTAAAATATCAATATTTAAGAAAGTACAGTGCAATTTATCAATATATAAGATACATAATTGAGAAATGACCTTGTATCTTGTGGACTATTGACATTTTTAAAGATATAAGCTCACCCCAATGTTACTTTCGTGGAGACCTTTCATTTAAGTACCCACATCAATTTTCATATATTTTATATATTTATATATATGTAAATATGAAAAATATATAAAAATGCATGTGGGTACTCAAATGAAAGCTTTTGATAAGTGTAACATCGGGATGACTTTATATCCTTAAAAAAGTCAATATTTAAGAAAGTACAGTGCAATTTAACAATATATAAGATACATAATTAAGAAATGACCTAGTATCTTGTGAATTATTGACATTTTTAAAGATATAAGCTCATCCTGACATTACACTCATCAAGACCTATCATTTGAATACCCACATCAATTTTTCATATATTTATATATTTTATATATATGTATATATGAAAAATATATAAAAATGCACGTGGTACTCAAATGAAAGCTCTTGATAAATCTAACATCGGGATGAGCTTATATCTCTAAAATATCAATATTTAAGAAAGTACAGTGCAATTTATCAATATATAAGATACATAATTAAGAAATGACCTTGTATCTTGTGGACTATTGACATTTTTAAAGATATAAGCTCACCCCAATGTTACTTTCGTGGAGACCTTTCATTTAAGTACCCACATCAATTTTCATATATTTTATATATTTATATATATGTAAATATGAAAAATATATAAAAATGCATGTGGAGTACTCAAATGAAAGCTTTTGATAAGTGTAACATCGGGATGACTTTATATCCTTAAAAAAGTCAATATTTAAGAAAGTACAGTGCAATTTAACAATATATAAGATACATAATTAAGAAATGACCTAGTATCTTGTGAATTATTGACATTTTTTAAAGATATAAGCTCATCCTGACATTACACTCATCAAGACCTATCATTTGAATACCTACATCAATTTATCGTATATTTATATATTTTATATGTATGTATATATGAAAAATATATAAAAGATGCACGGGGGTACTCAAATGAAAGCTCTTGATAAATCTAACATCGGGATGAGCTTATATCTCTAAAATATCAATATTTAAGAAAATACAGTGCAATTTAACAATATATAAGATACATAATTGAGAAATGACCTTGTATCTTGTGGACTATTGACATTTTTAAAGATATAAGCCCACTCAATGTTACTTTCCTCGAAACCTTTCATTTAAGTACCCACATCAATTTTTCATATATTTTATATATTTATATATATGTATATATGAAAAATATATCAAAATGCATGTGGGTACTCAAATGAAAGCTCTTGATGAGTGTAACATCGGGATGAGCTTATATCTTTAAAAACGTCAATATTTAAGAGAGCACCGCGCAATTTAACAAAATTCATTATTTAATAAAGCAAAATTTTGTTATTGTTATTAATAAAAAAAATTTGACTGTTTCAATAATAATAATAAATCAAATTTAACTAAAAATCATTATTATTATTTAAAAAAAAATTTTATCTTCAGTTCAATTTATTAAAATAATTTCCAACTTATTAAACAGCTCCAAGAAATATATTTACAGACAAGAATTTAAAGAATTTCCGGAAATTCTTTCTTTTACTTTTCCTACATTGAATAAATTTAAATTGTTTTTTTTTTTTTTTTTTTTTTAAGTTAGAAAAAAATTTTCTTATTTTTCTTTAATAAGTATTTTAAAATTATCATAAACAATATAATAATTTCTGATTAAAATAAAATCAATTAAATTTTTATCTTCTACTTATATTATAATAATAACAATAAAAATTATCTTAGTAATGAAAAAATAAATAACAGCAAACAAAACAGTTAAAAGAATTCTTAAGAATTTGTCTTTTATAAAGACAAAATAATATTGTTAGAGATGATTTACAAAGTCACGATTTTAACGGAACTCCTATCCCAATCCCGAGAGTGTTTTTCCATCATCTTAGACATCAACATCAACATTTCTCGGGTTTACCGTTTACAGAGCGGCGGCTAAGCCACCCGACCTTCAATATTTGTCAAGATTATTTAGTCATCAGATAAAACGAGCTAAGCCCCCACTGTTAGTTCTTCAGTTATTTAGCTATTTAATTATATAATATTACTTAATTTTCGATCTCAATCTCAGTCGTGGTTCTGTAATTCACAATCTGGCCAGGAAGAGGGGAGCAGGATCGATTGAGAAGGAAGAGGGGAAGGGGAGGGGAAGAAACGATGAATGAAGATCTCTCGAAACTAGGCTTTGGACGAAAAAGTTGTTATAAAGGCTCAAACTCCGAAAGGGATAAAAAAAAAAATAAGAAATGGAGTAAAGACGGTTCTTGACCAATGGTCTGGAACTCGGCAGCCCGTGGGAATTTATATTACTCGGAAATTAAATTGATATTCTTTTTATTCCCTTTTTTTGGTAAATAACATTATATTTAATGACCTAGTTAATTTTATAGAGATTTAGAAGTACTTTTTTACTTTTGTTGGAGATCTAGCGAAGATAACTCATCTTTTTCTGGAGGAAAAAAAAATTATTGTCATAAAATTGTATAAATTTAGATTATTTTTATTAAAAATTAGAAAAATTTATTTTTTTTAAGGAAATTTTGACCAAAATCAAATTTTATTAAAAATTTATTTTTTTTTAAGGAAATTTTGACCAAAAATCAAATTTTATTAAAAATTAGAAAATTTATTTTTTTTAAGGAAATTTTGACCAAAATCAAATTTTATTAAAAATTAGAAAAATTGATTTTTTTTAAGGAAATTTTGACCAAAATCAAATTTTATTAAAAATTTATTTTTTTTAAGGAAATTTTGACCAAAATCAAATTTTATTAAAAATTTATTTTTTTCGGCTTTTCTCGGCTTCGCCTCGGCCAACAATTACATGTGATCTGAGACTTTTCTTATTTTACTGGCCTAGGTATGTAATATACTATTTCTTAGTAGTTTTATGAACGTAGACTTGGCGCGATTTTTTTTTACAGTGAAACTGTTTTTGTTCAGATTTTAGTATTTTTTGTAATTATAATAAAAATTTACAATTGGTACCAACTTAAATCTCGCGTTGGCTGAATTTTTTATAGCAAACTATCCTCTTGAAGCTACAGTTTATGTAAAAACAATTCCAGCGCACCCTGGCGGATGTAGATGCAAGCTGTGAAATGTATTTTTTTAACTGTAGTTTCCCATCTATTGGAAGATTACCATGAATTCTCGAATTATTTAGTCTGTGGCATGTCACTTACATAGAAAAAATCAGGATCGAAATTTTTGAGCTTGCTATAGTTTGTGCTGAGAAAATTTAATAATTTCAAGTAGATTAATTGTTATAATTGAATATAATTAATTAATATCAGTAAAATAAAGCATGAATTACTGGTATAATATAAAATTTAGGAACAAGAAGTACCGTAGAATTAAATAAAATTTTGCAACCTCAAAATACCGTTCTGCTTACAGTAAACACAGTCGGTAGTCTCGCGCTCCATTTACAACGAATTTGAACGGAACTTGGCGCCAGATTCTACCGAATCTGTGGATCCACCTTCCTCTGAGGCGGCGCTGCAATCGCTCTCAGACTTAGCTGTATAAAAAATTACACATTTTGGTGATCAGTTGTTGCTCAATTACAGTTTATTCTAACAACACTTTTATACAATTATCATTATAATTTAATTTTATCCAATTAGTTAAATATTATTTGTAAAATTGTACTTTAATGACATTCGGAATTTTTTTTTACTATTAGCTATTATTTTATATAAGGTAAAAGCCCCAATTATTGACGGGGGTCTAAATATTGACACCCTAAATTATTTTTAAATATATTAAATTATCTGTAATAAGAATAACGATCAAATAAATTTTTATTAAATTCTAATTAATTAAAAAATTGAAAAATCACATTCAGTTCAAAATATTAAATATTAATTATTAAAAAAATAAAGTTACCACCAGTTCATCAAATCAGCTTACGAGCGTCTATTTTCTTAACAACTTTGGTTAGAAAAGCATTTTTTAACTGCCGAGTTTAAATTAATTTTTTCATGTAATTATATGATCTATTTTTAATTAACAATATATGAAATATTTATAAAATTAAATAATCGAAATTAATTGTATGCTTTACGATATTTAAATAATGGGAGTCAATAACTAGTTCATAATTTTTATGGTGAATCCCATATTGACAGCCAGTCGACAGCGCTATGACGCCTTTTTTTTTAAGTATAAAATACGTTATATGCGCGATTATATTCAAGGCTTTTAACTGTCAAATAACTCGGCGTGTTTTAGTGTTAAATAAGTTTTTAAATAAATTGTTATATTTTTCATAATAATTATTCATTCATAGAAATTATTATTAATTAACTTTAATAATATTGATTACTTTATATCAAGTTTTTGATAAATAACAATATAACCAAATGATTCGACGCATGTGCAGTAGGGGCGTCAATAATTGGGGTTACGGTACGTCAATAATTAGATCAATCAATTTTTTAACCCGTCAATAATTGGTGTATCCAGATCATATATTTAATTATTTAAAATTAATTAGTAAATATCACTGATTATCATTTTAAAAAAAGAAATTGATTAGTTAAAACATTACTGAAGACATTACCACAAACAAAATTCATCGATATTTATATTTGATTGCTTAAAAAAAATGAAATCATAACTTTGTCTCTTATAGCGTCAATAATTGGGGCTTTTACCTTATATTTTCGAGTAAAATAACCGAAAAAAATAAATTAAATCAAACAAAATTAATTAAACATTCAATCTTATTAAAATCTAGTTTTTCAGTAATATAAAACCTATAAAAATAATTTTTCTTTGATGTGACCAAATAAAAATTCTAAGCTGCATTAATTTTACTAAAAAACTTTAAAAAGTATTGCTGTTATTTATAAATGCCAGTTGCGACGGATCAATTAGCTAAGATTAAGATCTCCGTCGGCAAAATTATTAATCACTTAAATTCTCTTCTTCTTTTTCAATGTTGCGATTAGCGACGCGTGCTTAAAAATAAAAACTAAAAAATCCAACAAACCGAAAAGGCTATCGCGGTCTAGCTAAGCCGCAGTATTTCCTTAATTCTTCGGTATATCCGTTCAGGATGTCAGTACGATAGTATGCAAGTTTAAGTTTAAGTTTGAGCGATAACCATTCTATTCCTTCGAATGTGCTAAAATTTCTTGGAAAAACGCCGTCAGTGTTTCATTCGAAGCTTGGAGGAGATTAAAGTTAACTAATTGGAAGTATTTAGGGTGAAAAGGGTTAAGACGAAACCCTCGTTATTAATTCACTCAACTTCGGATCACCCCAAGGACTAAGGGCTCTTTTCTTAGAGGGTGTTTACCAGCTAATTACCAAAGTGTCATACACACTCTTAACACAACAACCAACCCTTATGATTTCTAGCTTGTAACCCATCATGGTTTTTTATTTTTTTGGATGACTTCGCAAAATTAAAGGAAAATTTTTTAATTTGTGGAAAATTCAACTTTAAATCCTAAATATAATCTTTTTAGATTTTTAATTTATAAGAAAAAATTTTCAACCAAAAATTAATTGAATTTTTAGATAAAAATGCATAAAAAGTTGTAATTATTATAAAAATTTTTTTGTTAACTTTATTAATTTTTTTTAAATAGTAAATTCTGTAATTGAGCAACAACTGATCACCAAAATGTGTAATTTTTTATACAGCTAAGTCTGAGAGCGATTGCAGCGCCGCCTCAAAGAAAGGTGGTTATCCATAATTTATAGCTAAATTTGTCATTAAAGACAAATTTGGGAACTCGGGAAATAAAGGATAAAGGGGGAAGGGGAGACCTTACTCAGTAGGAATTTTTCGGTAACCGAAAAAATAATTCAGACAGCCCAGACCGGGACTCGAACCCGGATCGTTTGATTTACGCGCCAAAGGCTCTAACAGTTAAGCTATCCGAGACACAATAGTACTAAACCTTGGAGAAATTTTTACTAAAAAGCCGGTTAATTTTTTAGCAGTTTAACATTTTATTTTACTGTAATTTTTAATATTAAATAAAAAATAATTATTCATCTTAATTTTTCACGTTTATTATTTTTAACCTTAATACCACCCTAAAAATCAATAGTACTGATATTTTTACACTGTCGTGAATAATTATTAAGAAATTTAGGATTTAAATGTCCCACTGTCATTTTCACGGTGATTTTTAAAGAAAATTATTACGAAATAAATTCAGAATATTTACGGCAATAAAATAGAAAAATTACGGTATATTAACAGCATTTAAACCGTAAATGTAACGCATATTTACTGTATATCTGCGGCACTATTGCAGCAAAAAACCGGAAAAGAAGATCCCTACTTTCTATTACCGGCAAAATATCAAAAATATGCTGCTTTACTACTATTTTTTAATAGCTTAAAATTTTTCTTTATAATACTATAAATAATCATGAATAATTTTTAAGAGGTTAATAAATTAATTTCTCTGTTGTTATTATTATTATTATTGTCATGTTTTTAGTCCAAACCGGGATTCGAACCCGGATCATTTAGTTACGCGCCGAAGAAGGCTCTACCGGATTGAGCTATCAAAGAGACACTATCCGTCCAACTATTTACTCAGTCACCTAATAAGACTCACCGAGTAATAAACACAACCGAATCCATCTTATGGTAGAAAGCATTATATCTTTAATTATATCAGGTATAATACGCGGCAAGAGTGCAGTATATCTTTGATATTTTTACCGTAGAAATATGATTTTATTATTGTTAAATCATAGTAATATTATAGTAAATACATCTATTTTTTACGGTAAAAGTTCTAGAGTTTTACGGTAATTTTATCGTATTATTTCTGAACTTTGCAGCAAAAGTACGGTAGAAATGCTGTATAACTATAGTAAAAAAAACTGGCCAAAATGACCACAGAAAGACCGTATTATTTCAGAATTATAACGGTAAATTTATGGTAAGCGCATTAATACCGAAAATTTACGGTATTTCAAAAACCGCGAGGGATAAATTTTAATGGTTTTATATTATTAAAAAACTAGATTTTAATAAGATATTTAATGAATGTTTAATTAATTTTGTTTGATTTAATTTATTTTTTTCGGTCATTTCACTTTAAAATATATATAGAATAATAGCTAATAGTAAAAAAAAATTCCGAATGTCATTAAAGTACATTTTTACAAATAATATTTAACTAATTGGATAAAATTAAATTATAATGATAATTGTATATAGTGTTGTTGGAATAAACTGTAATTGAGCAACAACTGATCACCGAAATGTGTAATTTTTTATACCGCTAAGTCTGAGAGCGATTGCAGCGCCGCCTCAAAGGAAGGTGGATAATCCCAATACTTGTAGAAATTTTTACTCAAAAAACCAGTTGATTTTTCAGTAGTTTATTATTATATTTTACAGTGATTTTTAATATTAAATCAAAAATAATTATTAACCTTAAGAATTCTAAATTTTGCTTTTGTCACACAGAAAGAAAAATTTCTTGACTGGAGAACAAAATTCTAAACGGAAAAAAGTAAACTGTAATATTCACTCGGATTCCGGTTAATTTTTATAGTTTTAAACAGTAAAGCGGACATCGGGCTGGCAAAAATATAAATATTACAGAACTTAATGTACACGGAAAAAAAATCCTATGAAAAATTACTATAGTAACATTGTAATCCAGGACTAGACTTTCAGTACCTCGATTTTTACGATGCTGCCGTCTACAGAATACAATTTGAATTATTGAAAATTACGATGTTATTTAGTAAATTTTTATTCCGTAAGAGCAAGTGAATAAGGACGCATACTATATGTTTTAATAAAAGAGAGACAGAGTCTAGTAGTTTGCGACGTCACCACCGAAAGATGGCCAACTACTGTATCGAGGGTCTTATTATGTGACTGAACAGAAACTTTAGATATTCCCTCCGATAGCGTGAGGGGGTAAACCTTGGACTTGAGGCGGAGAGGACACCGGGTTCGATTCCTGGAGGATACAGAATTATTTTTTCGGTGACCTAAACTTCTTTTTAATTTGAGTGATAGAAATTTACGATGTTGCATCGTATAAATTACGATGTTTGAGTTCTGGTCCGGCACTGCAATGTCCTATACTAAAAATTATGATATTTTCATTGTAATTTTTTGTACAATTTTCTTTCCGTGTAGAAAGTATAAAAGCCACAATTTATAATTTAATATCCAAAATAAGTGATTAGTAGCCGTCACTATAGTAAATAACGACTCTTTAATCTTAAAAAATTACAGTTTTAAACAGTAAAAATTGCCATTTAAATATATAGTTCACATTATGAGGAGAAGGGGAACTTAGATGAAAGAGAAGGAGGTCTCACTCTGAGAGAATTTAACATTTGAAACAGTAGAAATTATACTTTTAAAATATACATTTTACCAGTCCAAGCAAGTCAATAATTACAGTTTGATTTTTACCGTTGCGTTTAAAATTTACCATTTTACTTTATAATTATTGACGTTGCTTGTATTAGAAATTTACTAAATTTATTTTATACTTTTTACTTATCATAAGATCATTTTTTAGCTACGAAATGATAAATATCAAAGTCTGAATTGTTAATTATTACACTGATAGAAAGATTTATTTGTATTAAATAATACTTATTAATAGTTAACAAATTAATTATAAGAGACCACTTTTTAGTACTAAACAAATATTTCTTAGTATTTAAAATGATTTGTTTGTATTTAATAAATCTGATATTCATTTAGTAAATATTAATAAATCTTTTTAAATACTAAGAAATATTTTTTAAGGACTAACAAATGGCTTCTAATAAATGATTTGTTAAATATTAACAAATCTTTTGAACTATAAACAAATCCTTCTATCAGTGTATACTTAAACATTTTAGACATTTACATAGCAAATATTACTGTTTGAAATAGTATTTTCTTCCATGTAAAGAGTAAATTGTAACGTTTAAATGGTAAATATTATAAAGTGAATAGTAAAATCACGATTTTACTGTTTGAAATGGTAATTTTTAGTAGTTGATCATTACTTATTATAAATCGACTGTTATTTATAACAGTTTACTTTTTTTCGTGTAATATTCACTCGGATTCCGGTTAATTTTTATAGTTTCAAACAGTAAAGCGGACATCGGGGTGGCAAAAATATAAATATTACAGAACTTAATGAAGAAAGTATAAAAGTCACAATTTATAATTTAATATCCAAAATAAGTGATTAGTAGCTGTCACTATAGTAAATAACGACTCTTTCATCTTAAAAAATTACAGTTTTAAACAGTAAAAATTGCCATTTAAATATATAGTTCACATTATGAGGAGAAGGGGAACTCAGATGAAAGAGAAGGAGGTCTCACTCTGGAAGAATTTAACATTTGAAACAGTAAAAATTATACTTTTAAAATATACATTTTACCAGTCCAAGCAAGTCAATAATTACAGTTTGATTTTTACCGTTGCGTTTAAAATTTACCATTTTACTTTATAATTATTGACGTTGCTTGTATTAGAAATTTACTAACTTTATTTTATACTTTTTACATATCATAAGATCATTTTTTAGCTACGAAATGATAAATATCAAAGTCTGAATTGTTAATTATTATACTTAAACATTTTAGACATTTACATATCGAATATTACTGTTTGAAATAGTATTTTCTTCCATGTAAAAAGTAAATTGTAACGTTTAAATGGTAAATATTATAAAGTGAATAGTAAAATCACGATTTTACTGTTTGAAATGGTAATTTTTAGCAGTTGATCATTACTTATGATAAATCGACTGTTATTTATTACAGTTTACTTTTTTTCGTGTAATATTCACTCGGATTCCGGTTAATTTTTATAGTTTCAAACAGTAAAGCGGATATCGGGGTGGCAAAAATATAAATATTACAGAACTTAATGTAGAAAGTATAAAAGCCACAATTTATAATTTAATATCCAAAATAAGTGATTAGTAGCCGTCACTATAGTAAATAACGACTCTTTCATCATAAAAAATTACAATTTTAAACAGTAAAAATTGCCATTTCAATATATAGTCGATATTATGAGGAGAAGAGGAACTCAGATGAAAGAGGAGATCTCACTCTGAGAGAATTAAACATTTGAAACAGTAGAAATTATACTTTTAAAATATACATTTTACCAGTCCAAGCAAGTCAATAATTACAGTTTGATTTTTACCGTTGCGTTTAAAATTTACCATTTTACTTTGTAAATATTGACGTTGCTAGTATTAGAAATTTGCTAACTTTATTTTATACTTTTTACATATCATAAGATCATTTTTTAGCTACGAAATGATAAATATCAAAGTCTGAATTGTTAATTATTATACTTAAACATTTTAGACATTTATATATCGAATATTACTGTTTGAAATAGTATTTTCTTCCATGTAAAAAGTAAATTGTAACGTTTAAATGGTAAATATTATAAAGTGAATAGTAAAATCACGATTTTACTGTTTGAAATGGTAATTTTTAGCAGTTGATCATTACTTATTATAAATCGCCTGTTATTTATTACAGTTTACTTTTTTCCGTGTTATAAATTGAAAACGCTATCCTGCTGACAAGCCGCGTTATATCGTATAAATCCATACATATGTAAACTTTGTAACGAGCTACATTTTCTGACTCAGCTCGACAAACTGAGTCAGAAAATGGCTAAATTTTTTTAATAGTTGCGCTATAAGGACGGCTACAACAGTTAGATTTTCATAAAATCTACTAACAATTATCTTTATTTTTGACTGTTATTTCTAACCTTAATTCTCAAGAATCCTAAATTTGGCTTCACCCTTCTTCCTTAAAAAACCTTCTACCCCCTCTGCACGTCAATCCTCCATTTAGTCGCTAAACGACTCATCAAATTCCCGTCCACCGCAGCTAGAATTGCCTTGAAGAGTGCTTAACCCTAAGAAGATCATCATCAGATCCAGCTCCTCGACAATTTCCCCGGTAAAAAGGTCCCAGCACCAATTGGCAAGAGCCTCCTGAGCCTCCTGAGCCTCCTGAGCCTCCTGAGCCGCCTGAGCTTCATTCTGACTATAGCTATACATCATACAGCATTCCTCCTTGAAGCTGTCAGGCACGTGGGAAAGGTTTCTGTCCCTTGTTGGGTAAATAGGGTCCGTTCGTGCGTAGGCATTCCTTGTTCTCGTGCACGATGTTCATCTTGCAATAGCAAGTGATAGCAAACTTGCCAGTAAGTGCACCCACCCGTAACCACTACCGTTTTCCAGTAGGTCCACGGAATGAGTGCTTAGCTTTGATAATCCAAGAGTGTTAGTGTTGCTCATTCCCGAGCTCTCGATTGCTTCTTGATCGAGGGCACGGGGATCTTATGATGGAGTGAAGCATAAAACAACTGGTTGGATGGCCAGAATGTACAATCAGTGTGATTGTTTGACACCCCATAATCAGAGTCCTTACCCCTTCCAAGTTCTATCAGCTCCCACTTCTTTGCTCACCTCATTTCTTAGTCAGTTCTTCATTGTTTTATTGCTTATTCTTAGTCTTGCTTTGTCTTCTCTTGGTTTGTCTCTGTTGGATATTATTTTCTCCGTTTGGCCACTGCTCATTACCCCCGATCACGACTTGAATAGGCCGTCCGTAGCAGCAAAATCCAGCTTTAACATCTTAAGAGAAGGAGAAAACGAGAAACGGACACGGTTGTAATATAAAAGACAGCGTAATTTGTTTTTGTTGGTTTTGTTTTGATTATTTGCTCTGTTATGTTCCTTTCGCCGACTGATAATCGACTGAACAGCACCCAACAATTGTTATCCAGCCCAAGGATGTTTAGTTTAGGCCTCCCTAAATTGTCAAATAAAAATGGGTGATGAAAAAAGGCGTAATTGAGGTATCCAATGATTCTTAGGGTCCAAGAAATCGATTTTCGGCAATTGGTGTCTGGATTATGTTGATGGAATGAATTTGCAGGGTCAAAGAGGTGGTTGCAACGCAAAAATTAATTAAGAAACCGCTGGGAAACCAGAGCAGCTAAGAAAGTCAAAAGAGTCACCAAACTTGGGCTACCTTTGGTTTTTTACCGCAGAATGGCAACACACCCGCAAGGCTAACAAACTAACGAGCCAATTACACTGGGCTTGCCCAAAAAAAAGAGGATCCTAGTTGTCAGAGGTTGCCTGGTGAAAACCGCAGCGATAGCTCCTTTTTATCAATAAGAAATCACCTAGGGCGGATTAATCGCTGGGATTTAGAGGGTTAACCGCGGAATTAAGTGAGTTTCGGTGATTAAGAGGATTTTTATCAAGGGAGCTGAAGGGAAAGGTGTTCAAAGATAGGATTTTGGGGCCTGGGGGGTCGCTTTTGGGTGAGGAGTTGAAATTGGGTGCTATATTTTAAGAGCGGGATCATAAATCCTAGATTTGGTGAAGGGTCTTGGTAGAAATTGGGGTTTTTGATGGTAAGTTTTGAGTTTTGGGGTTTTAGGGGAAATTTTGGGGGATATTAATATTTTTAAAATATTTTGAAAGAATTAAGGTGAAAAGTAACTTCAAGATTTTTGTTGCAAATAAAGAAATAATAATACAAATTTTTGATATTATGAAAAAATTATTGGTTCTATTGAAAAATTTTTGAAACAAAATTTCTAAATTTAATTTTGTGAAAAAATTATTTCTTATAATTTATTTAAAAAGAACAATATTTTCTCTGTAATTTTTAAATAAAAATTCATAAAGAAAAGTTCAAAATTTAGTTTGTGATTCATTATAAATGTTTCTTTTGGAATAACGGTGAAATTATTGATTTTTAAGGAACAAGAGACATTATTTTAATAAAATTGAATTTTGAACAAGTTTTCTTAGATAAATTTTTTGATAGGATAAAAATTTTTGGTGTAATATTCAAAATTTAAGCTATTTATTTTAAAATTGAAGAAGTTGTTTCAAATATATTATTGAGAGAATAAGCAAAATTTTGTGGCGAGTGTATTTATGTGATAAAATGGGTTTTTATGGTTAAATTTGGTATTGCTGGAAAGGTCTTGACCTGGAATTGTGCCTTTTTGAGGTTTCATATAATTCTCACCAATAGTCAATTTATGATGATAAGTATTTAGGTTACATTCGAAAATGCACTATCTCTAGATACATAATTAAGAAATTACCTTTTATCTTGTGAAATATTGGCATTTTGAAAGATATAAGCTCATCCCGATGTTACACTCATCAAGAGCTTTCATTTAAGTACCCACATCAATTTTTCATATATTTATATATTTATATATTATATATATGTATATATGATAAATATACCAAAAATGCATGTGGGTACTCAAATGAAAGCTCTTGATAAGTGTAACATCGGAATGAGCTTATATTTTTAAAAACGTTTATATTTAAGAAATTACAGTGTAATTTAACAATATATAAGATACATAATTAAGAAATTACCTTGTATCTTGTAAAATATTGACATTTTAAAAGATATAAGCTCATCCCGATGTTACACTCATCAAGAGCTTTCATTTAAGTACCCACATCAATTTTTCATATATTTATATATTATATATATGTATATATGATAAATATATAAAAAATGCATGTGGGTACTTAAATGAAAGCTCTTGATGAGTGTAACATCAGAATGAGCTTATATCTTTAAAAACGTCAATATTTAAGAAATTACAGTGCATTTTAACAATGTATAAGATACATCACTAAGAAATTACCTTGTATCTTGTAAACTATTGACACTTTGAAAGATATAAGCTCATCCCAATGTTACACTCATAAAGAGCTTTCATTTGAGTACCCACATCAATTTTTCATATATTTTATATATTTATAAATATTATATATAGGTATATATGAAAAATATATCAAAAATGCATGTGGGTACTCAAATGAAAGCCCTCGATGACTGTAACATCGGGATGAGCTTATATCTTTAAAATATATATTATATATATGTATATATGACAAATATATCAAAAATGCATGTGGGTACTCAAATGAAAGCTCTTGAAGAGTATAACATCGGGATGAGCTTATATCTTCAAAAACTTCAGTATTTAAAAAAGTACAGTGCAATTCAAAAGTCATTATTTAATAAAGCAAAATTGTATTCATTTATATTTCACAAGGCAGTCACGTAGTGACTGCAAGGTTGCTAGTACCTATTAATATATACTAATGTTTCCGAAAAAATATCTAAATAATTTTTTTATAGACATAAATTCCCCCCAATTGCATTAATTAACCCCAAAAAAGCTTCATGAATCCCAATTGCACATGTTGCAATTCAAAAACGCGAATTAGCATCCTTAAGAGCATAATTACCGAAAAGTTAAACAGAATAGCGGCCGGAGTTGAAATGTCGTGATTACGTTGAATTAGAGGGCTGCGAGCCGGAACGAGGTATCAAACTATTACCTCAAACCTTAGTTCGTTCATCCTCCTTGAAAGTTGCTTACCGTCGATCCTCGTAACCCTGCTATGCAGCGAGTCGGCGAGCCTTAATCGGCTGAAGATAATCAACAAACCAGCTAATGTACAAATGAGCGGCGTTTACCCGGCTCTCATCTTTCACAAAAGTAAATCTGCTGGAATTTGTACTCACCATTGTGCGGACTGTGCTTGTAGCAGTCTTGGTGGGTGGAGGTGCTGCTGGCGCCCAAGTGCCCCGAGTTGGGCGAGTCGTTTGGGTTCCCGTTGCTTACGCAGCTTCCATTGTTATTGTTGTTGTTATTGTTGTTGTTGTTGTTATTGTTGTTAGCTAGATGAAGGTGGTTCTGGTGGTGGTGCTTGGTGCGCCTGTAGGACTCCAGCTCCCTTAAGTGGCTCGTGAAGGAAGTAGGCGCGTCCAAAAAAGGCCGCTGGCCAATTCCTAGAGCACGGAATTGCTGATGTTGCTGCCCTGGAATCAGAAGAATCCTGATTAGTCATCAAAATTGCCACTTGGAACTTCTTCCAAGTTCCGAGGAAGCTGATGGTCATTGATGTATGTATGATGCATCCTGCATCTGGGTTTATTAGCTTGTAATGAGCTTTGTGACGTTTGATTGCCAATTAGCTTCGGGATCAATGCGATTGATTGGGATAATTAAGAATCTTCTCTATATGGCGTATCAGTTGGGTCAATAGCATTCCGCGAATTCCTTGTTCATAGTTCTGCTATTTCAATTTCATAAAGGAATTTAGGGATTACTTTAAAAAAATAGATTATTTTTCAATTCGCTATATTTTTTTAACTATTCGAAATTTTGATGGACATATTAAGTCATATCTGGTTTAATATGGCTTATTATGTCCAAATATGACACTATATGTCTCTGTAAGATCTAATTAATTTTTTTAGTTCTGGAAATTTCCAACAGGTGGCGCATGGTTGCTAAATTTGCTCCCTAAAAGAGAGTTAATTTTCAGGAGTTAAGTAATAGAATAAAAAAATTTTTTTTGAGTTATTTAATGAGCTTAATTATTTCTTTTAAGAACTACTAAATGAATTTTTATTACATATTAAAAATAAGTGTATAGAAAATTTAATAAAAAAATTTATTTTACTCTCATTTGCAGTTGAATAAAATTTTTTCTATTAAATTTTGGACATCGTAAAAATAAAACAGCTTAATATGTCCATATATATATATATATATATATATATATATATATATATATATATATATATATATATATATATATATATATATATATATATATATATATATATATATATATATATATATATATATATATATATATATATAACACTATATGCCTCTATCCGACCTAATATGCCCCAATATAGATTTTTAATAAATTTTAGTTCTGAAAATTTCCAACAGGTAGCGCATGATAGTTAAATTTTCTCCTTAGAGGAGAATTAACTTTCAAGAACTAAGTAACAAAATAAAAAATTTTTTTGAGTCATTCAAATAACTTAAATTATTTTTTTGACGAACTACTGAATGAATTTTTATCATATATATATGATATATTAAAAATAATTGTATAGAAAATTAAATAAAAAATTTTTTTTTACTTTTATTTGCAGTTTAATAAAATTTTTTCTATTATTTTTTGGACATCGTAAAAATGTCCAAATATAGATTTTTAATAAATTTTAGTTCTGAAAATTTCCAACAGGTGGCGCATGGTAGCTAAATATTCTCCCTAGAGGAGAGTTAATTTTCAGGAACTAAGTAATAAAATAAAAAAATTTTTTTTTAGTCATTTAAAGAGCTCAATTATTTTTTTGACGGACTATTAAATGAATTTTAATTATATATTAAAAATAATTGTATAAAAAACTAAATAAAAAAATTCTTTTTGTTGTTTGATTAAATCTTTTCTATAAATTTTTGGACATCGTAAAAATAAAATTTCAATTACGATTCCCTCATTAGCTTCCAGGAGGTTTATAAATAAACGCCAGCTAAAAGTATTAAAAAAAGAAAAAAAACAAACACGGGTTATCTAATCAAAAAAGTGTGGCGGTCGGTGACCGGAAACAGTGACTTTCCTCTTCACTTCTCTTTTGAACCCTTTCTCTCTGTCTCTATCTTTACACTTATACTTATCCTTTTCTTAGTATTGTTCCTACTTATACTTATGATAACCGAGGTACAATTTAAAATTGTATTTAGTTGTTAAATAGAGAGTCTAAAACACAATTAGAGTTGCGCAAGGGAAAGATGAGGCCTGTTTGAGGAAAAAATAAATAAAGCATTATTGAGGTAATGAGAGGTGACAGGTGCGTTGCAACAAATAATAAAAAAACGGCTTGTTGGAGTAACAATAGATTGTTTTGTCGTGACACCCGAATTATTCCCCAAATAGAAGAAAAGAATGAGAAGAAAGGTCTTTCTTTGGATTATTATTGGTGATATTATGGCGTGAGAAACGCACGCTTATAAAGTTGTAATTTTTATTGTTATTGCTCGGGCTTGCAATATGTTGTCTGAATTCTAAGCGACTAATTGTGCTTAATTTATATAAAAAATCCTAAAGTATACATTTTTAAATAGTGGGTTGTACTTTTTTACTTTTTTAAAGGAGAAGTTTGATTTTTAAATTTAAGTTTTGAAAATTTTCTTTAGGAAATTATTTTATCAAATTTTATTATTTAATTACTTTCATTATTATATCAAATATGGCAAATATTTATATCAAACCCCATTAGATCAGATTAAAAATTATTTATGGGTATGTTGGATCATAATAGGTCAGATATGATCATAAAAAATCATATCATAAAATATTAGAGTATATGTGACTTAATATGTCCATATACGCACGGAAAAAAGTAAACTGTAATATTTACTCGGATTCCGGTTAATTTTTATAGTTTCAAACAGTAAAGCGGACATCGGAGTGGCAAAAATATGAATATTACAGAACTTAATGTAGAAAGTATAAAAGCCACAATTTATAATTTAATATCCAAAATAAGTGATTAGTAGCTGTCACTATAGTAAATAACGACTCATCTTAAAAAATTACAGTTTTAAACAGTAAAAATTGCCATTTAAATATATAGATCACATTATAAGGAGAAGGGGAACTCAGATGAAAGAGAAGGAGGTCTCACTCTGGGAGAATTTAAGATTTCAAACAGTAAAAATTATACTTTTAAAATATACATTTTACCAGTCCAAGCAAGTCAATAATTACAATTTGATTTTTACCGTTGCGTTTAAAATTTACCATTTTACTTTGTAAATATTGACGTTGCTTGTATTAGAAATTTACTAACTTTATTTTATACTTTTTACATATCATAAGATCATTTTTTAGGTACCAAATGATAAATATCAAAGTCTGAATTCTTAATTATTATACTTTAACATTTTAGACATTTAAATAGCGAATATTACTGTTTGAAATAGTATTTTTTTCCTTGTAAAGAGTAAATTGTAACGTTTAAATGGTAAATATTATAAAGTGAATAGTAAAATCACGATTTTACTGTTTGAAATGGTAATTTTTAGCAGTTGATCATTACTTATTATAAATCGACTGGTATTATTTACAGTTTACTTTTTTCCATGTACACGGAAAAAAGTAAACTGTAATATTCACTCGGATTCCGGTTAATTTTTATAGTTTCAAACAGTAAAGCGGACATCGGGTGTGGCAAACATATAAATATTACAGAACTTAATATAGAAAGTATAAAAGCCACAATTTATAATTTAATATCCAAAATAAGTAATTAGTAGCTGTCACTATAGTAAATAACGACTCTTTCATCTTAAAAAATTACAGTTTCAAACAGTAAAAATTGCCATTTCAATATATAGTCGATATTATGAGGAAAAGGGGAACTCAGATTAAAGAGAAGGGGGTATCACTCTGGGAGAATTTAACATTTCAAACAGTAAAAATTATACTTTTAAAATATACATTTTACCAGTCCAAGCAAGTCAATAATTACAATTTGATTTTTAGCGT
This sequence comes from Cotesia glomerata, assembly GCF_020080835.1. NCBI lineage: Eukaryota > Metazoa > Arthropoda > Insecta > Hymenoptera > Braconidae > Cotesia > Cotesia glomerata. The sequence continues at coordinate 25,194,545 of NC_058164.1, forward strand.
TGCGTTTAAAATTTACCATTTTACTTTGTAAATATTGACGATGATTTTATTAGAAATTTACTAACTTTATTCTATACTTTTTACATATCATAAGATCATTTTTAGATATGAAATGATAAATATCAAAGTCTGAATTGTTAATTATTATACTTAAACATTATAGACATTTAAATAGCGAATATTACTGTTTGAAATAGTATTTTTTTCCTTGTAAAGAGTAAATTGTAACGTTTAAATGGTAAATATTATAAAGTGAATAGTAAAATCACGATTTCACTGTTTGAAATGGTAATTTTTAGCAATTGATCATTACTTATTATAAATCGACTGTTATTTATTGCGGTTAACTTTCTTCCGTGCAGCTTTATATGGCCAATTATAATATTAAACCACATCAGATCAGATTTGAAAATTATTTATGGATATGTTGGGTCATATTAGGTCAGATATAATCATATAAAGTTATATAAGACCTAAATATAATCAAATCAAGCCATAAGTTAGATATGGCTATATTAAAAATTTGATATGGTCATATTAAACTCGATATGATCATATAAAATTATATCATAAAATATTGGGGTATATATGACTTAATATGGCCATATATGGCTTTATATGACTAATTTTTTTATATAAAGGCCTTGATATGGGCGGATAATTTTTTTATGAGCATATTAATGAGGTATAATATAAAATGCCATATATGGCATCACATATTGCCATATATGGCATCACATCTTGCCATATATGGCATCACATATTGCTATATAATATGCCACATAATATACTATATATTGCATCCCATATTGCCATATAATTTTCCATATATTACACAATATATTGCCATTTATTTTGCCATATATTAAATCACATATTGTTATATATTTTGCCATATATTACACCATATACTGCCTTATAATTTTCTTTATATTACATCACATATTGGTATATATTTGCCATACATTACATCATATATTGCCATATAATTTGCCATCTGTATAAATGCCATATTATATTCCATATATCTCCATATATTATGCCATATAATGTGTTATACGCGATACCATATAATATGGCACTTATAATACCATGCAATATGGCATAATGGAATGGATTTATGTATTGTGCCATATGATGACTTATAAAAAATTATATATGATCATATACGGTTTTGAAAAAAAATTTTTTCTTCAAAAATTGAAGAAAATTATTGTGAATTCGATTTTATGATTTTGAAGTAATATATTTATGAATGAAATAGTTAATTAGAATAATAATAATGATAATGATGATGATGATGGTGATGATGATAATAGAAAGTTGAACAAGGCGATTTCTAATGCCAGTAGCGTAAATGTAAGCATAAAATATAGGAAATGAGATGATCGAAAGCACTTGGAATTTGGGGCTCGCCGCGGGTTAGACACAAAAGAGCTAGTGCATTGAAATAGCGTAAATGGTCTTTACTATGTATCGGTAATACTGGGACACTAATTTTGTGCGTGCATAAAGGCAGAGCAGAGGAGAGAAGAGAGGGTATATACATGTATGTATAAAACAGCGGACTAAAATATCCTCCTGCACATGCACGGAATTCACGCGATCATCCAGTGCATCATCGGGCGCCATCTGCTCGATAATGACTTCCCCATTACCGCACCAATGACTTTGCCTGAATTATCGTCAGTTTTCAACGGGCTTTCCAAGCTCTATATATCCCGCGATGATTTACAATCTTCCGGTATCGGTTTTTTCATTTTTAAGGGCTTAATATATATATATATATATATGTATAATAATGACTAATTATTAAATTAAGGATCATTTTGATGCACTTACGGGTCTTTGAGCGAGGCTCCCGGGGGCCGTCGACGGTCACCTTTATCGCCCGGGTGTAAGTTGCCACCTGGGGAGGTGTTGTAGATACTGTTATTGTGATGCTGAAGCTTTTCCCTGGAAAATACAATTATTTTTATATTATTGAAAAACTAGATTTTAATAAGATTGAATGTTTAATTAATTTTGTTTGATTTAATTTATTTTTTTCGGTTATTTCACTTTAAAATATATATAGAATAATACACGGAAAAAAGTAAACTGTAATAAATAACAGTCGATTTATCATAAGTAATGATCAACTGCTAAAAATTACCATTTCAAACAGTAAAATCGTGATTTTACTATTCACTTTATAATATTTACCATTTAAACGTTACAATTTACTCTTTACATGGAAGAAAATACTATTTCAAACAGAAATATTCGCTATGTAAATGTCTAAAATGTTTAAGTATAATAATTAACAATTCAGACTTTGACATTTATCATTTCGTACCTAAAAAATGATGTTATGATGTAAAAAGTATAAAATGAAGTTAGTAAATTTCTAATACAAGCAACGTCAATATTTACAAAGTAAAATGGTACATTTTAAACGCAACGCTAAAAATCAAACTGTATTTATTGACTTGCTTGGACTGGTAAAATGTATATTTTAAAAGTATAATTTTTACTGTTTCAAATGTTAAATTCTCCCAGAGTGAGACCCCCTTCTCTTTCATCTGAGTTCCCCTTCTCCTCATAACCCGTGTAAAAAAAAATTGTCCCTGAATTGTCCTAAAATTTTTCATTCATTAATTTTATGATGTATCTGCAACCGTGCAAAAAACAATTGTCTTTCTTAAAATTATTTGAAAAACGTTCAAAATTGTCCTAAAAATATTAAAAAACGTCCAAAAAATGTTTTGAAAATGTCCAAAAAATGTTCCGAAAATGTCCTAAAATTGTCCCATAAATGTCCTAAAAATGTTCTAAAATTGTCTCAAAATTGTCCTAAAAATTTTCATCCATTAATCTTACGATAAATCTATAATCGTGCAATAATAAATTATCTTTCTTCAAATCATTTGAAAAACGTTCTAAATTGTCTTAAAAATATTTAAAAAAAGTTCTAAAAATATTTTTGAAATGTCCAAATAATGTTCCGAAAATGTCCTAAAAATGTCCCAAAATTGTCCTTAAATTGTCCCAAAAATGGTCAATAAATGTTTTATCCATCAATTTCTAGACAAATTTACAGCTGTGCAAAAATAAATTATTTTTTCTTAAATCATTTAATAAACGTTTAAAATTGTAGTAAAATTGTCATAAAATTGACGACGTTCTCTGAAAATCTTTAAAAAAATACGTAAAATTGACGAAAAATCACTTAAATGCACTATTTTAAAATTTCTGTTTATTTCTAAGATGTCCCAAAATTGTCCCAAAAATGTCCCAAATTGTGTCACGTTTGGATGTCCCAAGCTTGGAACATTTTTGGGACAATTTTTTTTTACACGGGAATGTGAACTATATATTTAAATGGCAATTTTTACTGTTTAAAACTGTAATTTTTTAAGATGAAAGCGTCGTTATTTACTATAGTGACAGCTACTAATCACTTATTTTGGATATTAAATTATAAATTGTGGCTTTTATACTTTCCACATTAAGTTCTGTAATATTTATATTTTTGCCACCCCGATGTCCGCTTTACTGTTTGAAACTATGAAAATTAACCGGAATCCGAGTAAATATTACAGTTTACTTTTTTCCGTGATAGATTTTAATAAGATTGAATGTTTAATTAAGTTTGTTTGATTTAATTTATTTTTTTCGGTTATTTCACTTGAAAATATATATACAATAATAGCTAATAGTAAAAAAAAAATTCCGAATGTCATTAAAGTACATTTTTACAAATTATATTTAACTAATTGGATAAAATTAAATTATAATGAGAATTGTATAAAAGTGTTGTAAGAATAAACTGTAATTTCGCAACAACTGATCACCAAAATGTGTAATTTTTTATACCCGTAAGTCTGAGAGCGATTGCAGCGCCGCCTCAAAGGAAGGTGGATAATTCCAACACTTGGAGAAATTTTTACTAAAAAGCCGGTTAATTTTTTAGTAGTTTAAAAAAATTTTATTTTATTGTAGTTTTTGATATTAAATAAAAAATAATTATTATAAATAATTATATGGCATATTATTTCTTATTAATATGCTCATAAAAAAATTATCTGCCTATATCAATCCCAATATAAAAGAATTGGTCATATAAAGCCATATATGGCTATATTAAATCATATATATCATATTATTCTATGATATAATTTTATATGATCATATCAAGTCTAATATGGCCATGTAAAATTATAAATATGGCCATATCTAGCTTGACATGGCTTAATGTGCCAATATTAGGTCTTATATGACTGTATATGATCATATCTGATCTACTATGGTCCAAAATACTCATAAATTGTTTTTAATCTGATCTTTTTTGTGATTTGATGTAAAAATTGGCCATATATGGCCATATTGAGCCATATCTGATTTAATATGGCTTAATATATTCATATATGACAGTATATGCCTCTGAGAGATCCAATATACCCAAATATAGATTTTTAATAAATTTTAGTTTTGTAAATTTCCAACAGGTGGCGCATAGTATCTAAATTTTCTCCCTAGAAGAGATTTAACTTTCAAGAATTAAGTAATAAAATAAAAAAATTTTTTTTGAGTCATTTAAAGAGCTTAATTATTTTTTTAACGAACTATTAAATGAATTTTTATTATATATTAAAAATAATTGCATAAAAATTAAAAAAAAAATTTTTTTCACTTTAATTCCCAGTTTGATAAAATTTTTTCTATTAATTTTTGGACATCGTAAGAATAAAACAGCTTAATACGTCCATATATAACACTATATGTCCCTGTCAGACCTAATATGCCCAAATATAGATTTTTAATAAATTTTAGTTTCAAAAATTTCCAACAGGTGGCGCATGGTGGCAAAATTTTCTCCCTAGAGGATAGTTAATTTTCAGGAACTAAGTAACAAAATAAAAAAAAATTTTTTGAGTTATTTAAAGACCTCAATTCTTCTTTTGATGAACTATTAAATTAATTTTGATTATATATCAAAAATATTTGAGAAAAAAAATAATATTGAAGCCCAATAATTGACAGTTTAATTTTGCAAATACCCTTAAAAAGTCATGGTCATGACTATCCTGTGACCAGCATCAAAATATCATCCGCGAGTGGAAAATGACGGTTGTAGTCAGTTGCAGGTACAGTGACGCTCTAGGAGGGCGCGGGTGTCTCAATGCATATCATGTTGACACACAGCGGGGTAGATTTGCCGAGACAATTATAAATCGTTGACGTTTAGTTCGCTTGGCTGTTATATTATGTCCTTTTCTGAATAGAACCAAACTTATAATATCTTGTCATATTTCAATATTCTGGCAATTAAACACCCACTTATTATTTAATTATATTACCTGGATAATGAGTGGGATGAAGAAGAGTTAGCGGGCCAAATAAAATCCCGAGTATTTAATTTAAGAGGTAGTCAATCTCCGACGGACATTTATAGACAGGGAATTAATATACCGAAGCTGGAACGGGTTTAACTGACGTTAAAGCCAGCCATAGTATAGTAATACCGAGTGATATATAATATTATGCCACCAAAGGATCTCCAACTCCTTTAGGATCTTTGTTGTACTCTTCAGGGAATACGACACCTTAAATCTTTTTTTATTCTTATCCATCACGTGCCATTAAATTGTTTTTACGCCTTTTAGATTTATTTTTTAGCCGGCTGTTAATATATAGAAATTTATAGCGACTACTGCATATTTCAATCAGACGTGAATAGATAAAATAAAAAATATTGCCTCGAAATATATAATATAAATTTTAGAATGGAAGAAACAATGTAAGAGAACAAATTCTGGCCGTAAAACCTCTTTATGATTGATGACCCATTAAACCAAGCAATTACCTCTCTTGCGGTGAGCCAACTTAGACGCTCAAAAAACAACTGGCGACACTTTAATTCTTTCCAACATTTACTTTTTTATTGTTAACTTGCTAAGAACAACCGTTTGTTTATGTTTATGCTGATTTCGAGATGGAATTCTACTGGGGAAAGTTTAAAAGGTTGTGAGAGAGTTTTCTTCAGTGAAGAGAATTTTTTTTTAGATGTAAAATAAATCTTTTATTTTTTATAGGTCATTATTTAAAGGATTGTTAATCTTGTTAATTGTTGATATTTTTAGATATTTTAATAATTTTACATATTAAATACAATTTTAAGGGTTATAGTATTTTATTTTTAAGAAGAAAAATATAGAAAGCAATTTTTTTAGAAATTTTTATTGAGAAAATTTGAAGAAAAAAAAAAATTTTTTTTATTTAGAAATTATAAATGCAAATCTATATTATTAAGAAAATAAGAAAAATTTTGCGTCATTGCGTCAAAAAATTTAGTGTTAAATATTTAACTGATTTTTAACGCAATAATGACGCAAAATTGCACTTAATTTGGTATTTTTAAAATTTTTCGCTATCTTCAATACTTAAGAAGATATTTTAATTTTATAATTCCTAATGTTCAAAATTTTCTCAAAAGATTTCGTTAATAATGATAATGTTTTTATCAAACTTTCATAACTTCTGATCAAATTATCCACAGATTCGGTAGAATCTGGCGCCAAGTTCTGTTCAAATCCGTTGTAAACGGAGCGCTACACGGAAAGAAAATTGAAGGAATTTTTACTATTTCACTATCGTAATTTTTATTAAATTAAATAGTAACGGTGGACTATACTTCTCATTTAGTAATTTTTACGATCTACTATTGTAAATTTTATCCAACAAACAAGGCTAGCAAGAATCTTAAAAGTCGAATAATATAGAGCAAATTATACAATATGTGTTTGTAAACTTTACAATTCAACTATTGTAAAAATTGACGGTCGGTTTTTTTAAAAGAAATTTTAGGGAGGGAAAGAGATAGGAGGTTGGACTAATTGTTACCCATACAGTAACTGAAAAAAGAAATTGAAATTTCCGTCCTATCCGGGATTCGAACCCAGAACTCTTTGTTGGCAGCCAGAGACTCTCCCTCTACGCTATCCGAGGTAAACTAGTACAAATGCCCTTTAACATTTACATAAACTCGGAGTCTAGCGCAGTGCACGGCGATCGCTCACACTAATTGAGAAACATTCCAATTCAACTATTGTAAAATTTGTTATAGTTCCATTGGAAAGATACAGAGGCGGCACTGGAAATTATAATTCTTACTTTTTACAATAGTAATATCGTATTTTTTCTAATCGTAAATTGTAAAATTTCATGAATAAATAGTAAATTTTCTTCTAAAATATTTGAAAATTAATAGTAATAAAAGTATGGTCCAGCTTTACAATAGTTGTATAGTAAATTTTCCCAGAAATTTTTTTCCGTGTAGACTACCGACTGTGTTTACTGTAAGCAGAACGGTATTTTGAGGTTGCAAAATTTTATTTAATTCTACGGTACTTTTTTTTCCTAAATTGTATATTATAACAGTAATTCTTGCTTTATTTTACTGATATTAATTAATTATATTCAATTATAATAATCCACAGATTCGGTAGAATCTGGCGCCAAGTTCCGTTCAAATCTGCTGTAAACGGAGCGCCAGACTACCGACTGTGTTTACTGTAAGCAGAACGGTATTTTGAGGTTGCAAAATTTTATTTAATTCTACGGTCCTTCTTGTTCCTAAATTTTATATTATAACAGTAATTCATGCTTTATTTTACTGATATTAATTAATTATATTCAATTATAACAATTAATCTACTTGAAATTATTAAATTTAATCAGCACAAACTATAGCAACGCAAAAATTTCGATCCTGACTATTTTTTCGATGGGCAAAGTGATCTGCCACAGACTAAATAATTCGAGAATGCATAGTAATCCTTCATTAGATGGGAAACTACAGTTAAAAAGAGATATTTCACAGCTTGCATCTACGCCCGCTAGGGTGCGCTGGAATTATTTTTACATAAACTGTAGTTTCAAGGGGATAGTTTGCTATGAAAAATGCAACCAACGCGAGATTTAATTAAGTTGGTACCAATTGTAAATTTTTATTATAATTACAAAAAATACTAAAATCCGAACAAAAACAGTTTCACTGTAAAAAAATCGCGCCAAGTCCACGTTCATAAGACTATTAAGAAAAAAAAATTTGTTTTTTTCTTTACAAAAATATATAAAATAAAAAAATTAAAAAATCCAAGTAACCGATATGATTGTTTATGATTTTCGGAAATTAAAAAAAATTTTGTTATAAATTTAAAAATTAAGAAAAAAATTTTGGAACGTACTTGGTGTGCGTCATTGTGTATTTCAATTTTTTTAAATTTTGCAACCGCGCACACTAAATACGTTCCAAACTTTTTTTTTAATTTTTAAATTTGTAACAAAATTTTTTTTAATTTCCGAAAATCATAAACAATCATATCGGTTACTTGGATTTTTTAATTTTTTTATTTTATATATTTTTGTAAAGAAAAAAACAAATTTTTTTTTCTTAATAGTTTTATGAACGTGGATTTGGCGCGATTTTTTTACAGTGAAACTGTTTTTGTTCGGATTTTAGTATTTTTTGTAATTATAATAAAAATTTACAATTGGTACCAACTTAATTAAATCTCGCGTTGGTTGCATTTTTTATAGCAAACTATCCCCTTGAAACTACAGTTTATGTAAAAATAATTCCAGCGCACCCTGGCGGGTGTAGATGCAAGCTGTGAAATATCTATTTTTAACTGTAGTTTCCCATCTAATGAAGGATTACTATGCATTCTCGAATTATTTAGTCTGTGGCAGATCACTTGGCCCATCGAAAAAAAAGTCAGGATCGAAATTTTTGCGTTGCTATAGTTTGTGCTGATTAAATTTAATAATTTCAAGTAGATTAATTGTTATAAGTGAATATAATTAATTAATAACAGTCAAATAAAGTATGAATTACTGTTATAATATATAATTTAGGAAAAAAAAGTACCGTAGAATTAAATAAAATTTTGCAACCTCAAAATACCCTTCTGCTTACAGTAAACACAGTCGGTAGTCTGGCGCTCCGTTTACAGCAGATTTGAACGGAACTTGGCGCCAGATTCTACCGAATCTGTGGACGATATTTACTACTTTATCTGCAATTTTTTTTTTTTTTTTTTTTTCCCGGCAATATTTAAATTAAGTTTTGCATTTGAGATCTATCGTATCATATTAAAACACTTGTCAATAACTACTGACATGACTATAATAAGATAACGTTACAATTACAATTACAAATATAAATAATGCTGTGAAGCGGGAAAGAATAGGAGTTACGGTAATTATTACGTGAAGCGTTCCACATTCACGTAACAGGATATTGGTAGGAAAGGATTGAGAAAGGAATGTGGAGAGGATCATCTTAATGTGAGTTTATAGAATATGCGAGAAAAAATTATTAGATAGCTCGGACTGGGATTCGAACCCAGAACCTTCCGAAGACATGTCGGCTACTCTACCATTTGAGCTATCCGGTCTATACTAAATTTCCTTTCGCTTATTCTATATACATTAAGCCACACCGTCCATCTTACATTCAATATCAATATTGAAAAAAGGTTGAGCGAATGAATAAAATAGTCCCATTAAGAAAAAATCAGGAAAATCAATTAACCAATTGAAAGACAAAAGGACGAAACAAGAGAGAGTAGCTCCCTGTGAGGGAGCGAGACAGAGATCTAGTTGTTGGGGTCCATCGCATCTGGGGCTAATAATGCCTGGGCATCCGACTCCCCGTTCCCGGGAGCTGCGGTTAATACTCGATGATGGGAACGGTCATCTGCAGAGACAGGGAGACAGGGAACCAAGCCAGGCTCGCGACTCGTTCCAGGTACTGTTCAGTGTCCACTATCCGACCACTCACACTCATACGAGTCCGTGTGTCTACACCATTATCTCACGATCTGTGTCATCGAGATGGCCAACCGTCAACATCTACATCAACGCCTCCACGCTTCTCTTCTCTCTATCTCTCTTCTATTCGAGTTTGCGGACCTATAGATCCTATCCCATATACCTAAACCACTCGAAAGCATTCGCTAATACTATACTATACTATACTAGCTCACATGATGTTCCATGCCCTGCGATGAGGGATGATTCCAAACAACCCACACTAAACACATTGAGTCTGAAAATCTACCCAGGCCACTTGCCAGCCAGGATGTCTATACAATTGTCAAATAATTACTAGCATTGGTAATTTCCACAATATTCTGTCAACAAATAATCTATTACCCAAAGATGATTGATGATTGATGGGTCAGTGTTTGGGAAGTGAAAAAAATTTTTGAAAAAAAATCTCTATCTCTAGATACATAATTGAGAAATGACCTTGTATCTTGTAAAATATTGACATTTTTGAAGATATAAGCTCATCCTGATGTTACACTCATCAAGGCCTTTCATTTGAGTACCCACATCGATTTTTCATATATTTTATATATTTATATATATGTATATATGAAAAATATAATAAATATGCATGTGGGTACTCAAATGAAAGCTTTTGATGAGTGTAACATCGGGATGAGCTTATATCTTTAAAAATGTCAATATTTAAGAAAGTACAGTGCAATTTAACAATATATAAGATACATAATTAAGAAATGACCTTGTATCTGGTGGACTGTTGACATTTTTGAAGATATAAGCTCATCCTGATATTACACTTACCAAGACCTTTCATTTGAGTACCCACATCAATTTTTTATATATTTATATATATTATATATATGTATATATGAAAAATATATCAAATACGCTTGTGGGTACTCTAACGATAGCTTTTGATGAGTATAACATCGGAATGAGCTTATATCTTTGAAATTGTATTATATATATGTATATATGACAAATATATGAAAATGCATGTGGGTACTCGAATGAAAGCTCTTGATGAGTGTAACATCAGGATGAGCTTAGATCTTTAAAAATATCAATAATTAAGAAATAACCTTATATTTTGTGAATTATTGACGTTTTTAAAGATATAAGCTCATCCTGATGTTACACTCATCAAGACCTTTGATTTAAGTACCCACATCAATTTTTCATATATTTTATATATTTATATATATGTATATATGAAAAATATAATAAATATGCATGTGGGTACTCAAATGAAAGCTTTTGATGATTGTAACATCGGGATGAGCTTATATCTTTAAAAATGTCAATATTTAAGAAAGTACAGTGCAATTTAACAATATATAAGATACATAATTAAGAAATGACCTTGTATCTGGTGGACTGTTGACATTTTTGAAGATATAAGCTCATCCTGATATTACACTTACCAAGACCTTTCATTTGAGTACCCACATCAATTTTTTATATATTTATATATATTATATATATGTATATATGAAAAATATATCAAATACGCATGTGGGTACTCGAATGAAAGCTCTTGATGAGTATAACATCGGAATGAGCTTATATCTTTGAAATTGTATTATATATATGTATATATGACAAATATATGAAAATGCATGTGGGTACTCGAATGAAAGCTCTTGATGAGTGTAACATCAGGATGAGCTTAGATCTTTAAAAATATCAATAATTAAGAAATAACCTTATATTTTGTGAATTATTGACGTTTTTAAAGATATAAGCTCATCCTGATGTTACACTCATCAAGACCTTTGATTTAAGTACCCACATCAATTTTTCATATATTTTATATATTTATATATATGTATATATGAAAAATATAATAAATATGCATGTGGGTACTCAAATGAAAGCTTTTGATGATTGTAACATCGGGATGAGCTTATATCTTTAAAAATGTCAATATTTAAGAAAGGACAGTGCAATTTAACAATATATAAGATACATAATTAAGAAATGACCTTGTATCTGGTGAACTATTGACATTTTTGAAGATATAAGCTCATCCTGATATTACACTCACCAAGACTTTTCATTTGAGTACCCACATCAATTTTTTATATATTCATATATATTATATATATGTATATATGAAAAATATATCAAATATGCATGTGGGTACTCGAATGAAAGCTCTTGATCAGTGTAACATTAGGATGAGCTTAGATCTTTAAAAATATCAATAATTAAGAAATAACCTTATATTTTGTGAATTATTGACATTTTTAAAGATATAAGCTCATCCTGATGTTACACTCATCAAGGCCTTTCATTTGAGTACCCACATCAATTTTTGATATATTTATATATATTATATATATGTATATATGAAAAATATATGAAAATGCATGTGGGTACTCAAATGAAAGCTCTTGGTAAGTGTAACATCGGGATGAGCTTATACCTTTAAAAATTTCAATATTTAAGAAAGTACAGTGCAATTTAACAAAAGTCATTATTCAATAAAGCAAAATTTTATTTATTCATAGTTCACATAAAAGTGACCAAAGTTGGTCCGGTAATTTTTAAATAATTTGATTGGAAGTTACAAATGTTTAAAGACCAATAATGATCAAAATTTTTGACAAAAAATTTTGAAATTTAAAATATCTCAAAAAATTCAAAGTTATGAAAAATATCAGAGCCAAAATTTGTAGCCGAGGAAATTTCCAACCGACTTACTCTAAAACTAATCCTTTAGTAGCATCCCCAAGCTAACCGAAACAAATTCCCTTTTCAAAAAACAAAAATCCCGAATCGGCATGAAAATGCCCTCGGGTAGATGATGCAGCGGACAACCGTCAGTGGTATGTCGACGAGCAGAGCGACAGTTATTTATCAGGCCATCCAAACTATCAAGCTTGAACTCGGCTCCTCTCTTACACGATCGCCGATTGATAGAGATGGATCACCGTTGAAGGACAGCGCGTGAAGGGTAAAGCGTAACCTACACCCCATACATATAAATATCCGCATCTACATATGTACTGTCCACCGAAATGTGAAAAGGGAAACGTTGTACACACGCATCGCAAAATATTGTGTCCCTGCGAATGTAACGATGCGTTATGGATCCGATGCGTCCAGAACGAGCGTAAACTCTTCTCTGATTCGGGTCATCTATCTTTTACGTACCGTCATTTACCTACCAAAGACCGATATCTATTGACGCTATTACTACGCAAATTTATTTCATTTCGAAAAAAAAAAAAATTTTGTATGGTCATATATGACCAGATATATGATCAGATAAATTTATAAGATCATATCTGACTTAAAATGTCCACATAAAAATTTTTTATGTGACCCTATATGATAGTCGACAAAATTAGGCCATAAATATTCAATTATGGATTTTAAATATTTATATATGACTTTATGTGATCATAAAAGACCAGATATATGATCAGATAAATTTATAAGATCATATCTGACTTAAAATGTCCACATAAAAATTTTTTATGTGACCCTATATGATATTTGACTAAAATAGGCCAGAAATATTAATTTATGGTTTCTAAATATTTATATATGACTTCATGTGATCATAAAATACCATATATGACCAGATATATGATCAGATAAATTTATAAGATCATATCTCACTTAAAATGTCTATATAAAAATTTTTTATGTGACCTTATATGATAGTTGATCATATTAAATCATAAATAGAGATTTTTGGCTTATAAATATTTATATGTGACTTTATGTGATCATGAAAGATCAGATGTGACCATATATGACCATATATATGGCTTGATTTGTTCATATATAAACTATATATGACTTAATAAAGCCATTTAGAGCCTAATATGCCCATATATATGATTTTATATGGCCATATCGACCCAGATATGATCATATAATGTTATATATATAAAAATTAATGCCTTTATATGACTCTATAGGTCCATATGTGACTTGATAAGTCAATTTTAGGAATCATATATCAATTTATGGTCAGATATAGACTAATAAATTATAGGTCTAAAATATGGCCATATATGAACATATATGACATTGTATGGCCTGATATGATCATATATGGCTTATTAAGCTCATATATAGCCATATAAAATCAGATATGACTATTTCAAGCCTTATAAGACTATGTGACTTTTTTAACCTATTTTTAGGTCTAATATATGACCTTATATGGCCATAGATGTTTACATATGACCTTATATGGCCTAATATGTTTATATATGGTTTGATAAGTCCATATATGGCCATATAAATTCAGATATGAATATTTCAAGCCATATATAGACATTTCTGACTTTATATAACTTTCTAAATACATTTTAGGTCTAATATATGGTCATAGATATTCACATATGATCTTATATGGTCTGATATGATCATATATCGCTTAATAAGCTCATATATGGCCATATAAAATCAGATATAAGTATTTTAAGCCATATATGACTTTATATAACTTTTTAAACCCATTATAGATCTAATATATGTTCTGATATTTTCATATATGATCTTATATGGCTTGATATGTTCATATATGGCTCAATAAGTATATATATGGCCAATATGGCAATATCAGAGAATTTTATGAATCTCTATGGCATGATATGGTCTGATCTGTCAATATATGGCTTCATTTGATCATTTGCCATATAATGCCATATAAAAAATTTTTTTTTTCATTTTTATTGAAATTTCAACTCCATCTGGATTATATAAATTGATATAGATTTTTCATACTTTGTTTTATCCTATTGGTATTATTATTGTTACTCGACAATCCACGAATCTTGTCTCTTTCATTTGTCAATCTGTAATCCTCAATTTTGACGATTGCCCAAATTGCCAGAGGGAAAACGACGTAATATGACCGCTAGTGTTTATATAATACATATATTGTATATTGTATATACGCGTTATACCGGTCGCGGTGTCTGTTTCGACAGTTTATTAATTTGATTGGTCCTGCATCATCCGGAACAATCTACAAATACAAACAATTTGTATAACTGGACGCTTATACGCTTATACTCATATATTTATATATGCCAGGGCCACTAGCTATCAGGAATAATGGAGACTAAAGGTAACTTGCGGGCGAATTTTCCGAGCCTCCATATATATATATATATATATATATATATATATATATATATATATATATATATATATATATATATATATATGTCCATGCTAAATCGCTTTAGTTTGATTTCGTTCGATTAGTTTGTCTATTCTATAATAAATTTATCTCTTTTTGATTGTCATTTGAATTTTATTTACAAAATTATCCGATTTTCTAATTATCCTACCGATCAGTTTAAAAATCTAATTATGGTCTGGGGAATCTAATTATCTAATTGTAGTTACGGTTTTTTTTTTCGATAATTGGCTTTCGGTGAGTTTTATTGCAGGGTATTAATTAGAGCTGATTAATTTTGACGTGTGATAAAAGAAATTTTGATTCTATTAAAAATTTAGATCTAATGAATTTTTAATAATTCTAATTAATTTTTATATTAACATTTTTGCTTAGTAATTTTTAATAAAATTTCTCATTATTAAAATTATTAGATAGTTTCAATCTAATTAATAATTCTAATTAATTTTTATATTAACATTTTTGCTTAATACTTTTTGATAAGATTTTTAATTATTAAAATCATTAGATAGTCTAGATTTAATTAATTTCTAATAATTTCAATTAATTCTAATTTATTATCAAAAATTATCGATAAAAATTTTAATTATTAAAAAAATTTAGATCTAATGAATTTTTAATAATTCTAATTAATTTTTATATTACCATTTTTGCTTAATAATTTTTGAAAAAATTTCGAATTATTAAAATCATTAGATAGTCTAAATCTAATTAATTTCTAATGTTTCCAATGAATTTTAATTTTATAATTTAAAATCCATTACAATTTATATAATTTTTAATTATTTAAAAAATCGAGATCTAATTAATTTCTAATAGTTCCAATTAATTCTAATTTTTCATCAAAATTATTCTTTTCATCATCATTATTTTCATTATCATTATCGATAAAAATTCTTAATATTAAAAAATCTAGATCTAATGAATTTTAAATACTTCTAATGATTTCTAATTATTAAAAAATTTAGATCTAATGAATTTCTAATAATTCTAATCAATTATTGTGTAAGCATTTTCGCTTGATAATTCATCAAATTTTTAATAATGAAAAATCATTAGACAGTCTAGATCTAATTAATTTCCAATACTTCCAATAAATTTCAATTATTAAAAAACTCAAGATCGAATTAATTTCCAATACTTCTAATTAATTATAATTTTTTTTCCACTCAAAAATTCGTATCTAATAAATTTCTAATAAAATTGTAATTTTATCATTTTTCCTTAAAATTAATCCACGATATTTCTAATTAATACAAAGTTCAAATCTAATTAATTTCCAATACTTCCATTGAATCTTAATTTTTTTCTTTATTTAAAAATTATTAAAAATTTAGATCCAAAAAATGTCCAATAAAATTCTAATTTTACCTTAAAATCATTCTAATTAACAAAAATTCCAGATCTAATTAATTTCCAATTAATTTTAATTTTTTTCATTACTAAAAAATTATCAAAAATTTCCAATAAAATTCTAATTTTACAATTCTTCCTTAAAATCGACTCATGATAATTCAAATTAATAAAAAAATTCAAATCTAATAAATTTCCAATACTTCCGATGAATTCAAATTTTTTTTTCTTCCCTAAAAAATCATCTCAAGCTTTCAATTAAAAAAAAAAAAAAAAAAAAAAATCCAATAAAACAGACATCAAAAACGGCAATTAGAACATTTCTCTGTAAATGACGGGTATAATCATGAGGTGAACCATCATCAGCCCATCGGACATCTCATATGGAACACACATCTAGAATGATTTGAAACCCTCCGCCTCGCAGCCCCTATCCTCTATAAACTATCTAGTACTACCCCATGTAGTACTACATACATACTCTGCGATGATTTCTGATTAACGGGCAGTTGTTTCGCGTGCTCGCGGCAGCGGACGTCGAGTAATGACTCTGGGGGCGACGGGAGCTCATTCTCCCACCCTCACCCTCCCCCCCCCCCTCTGCCGCCCTCCGAGCAGGGAAATAGGATATAGACGATATTGTATTCGAATTTGCAGGAGAACATCATCAATGATTGTCATTTTGATTACAATGACAGTCATTGAGCGAGGGGTGGTAAAATAAATTCTTCGAGCTTACCTCTGCCACTCCGTCCGACGAACCTCAGGTCGTTGAATTTCGCCACCTGGTTCTTCATCAACGCCGTCGAGTTCCTCAATTCTGCACAACAATTTTCGTCATTTCCAGCCCTTACTGTCACCAGGGTCCCGTCACCCACGTCCCCGAGGGCCACGACCTTGAACGCCACTGGAAGGGTCTTGTTCGACCGCCAGTGCGTCGGCAATTGGCTGCAGAGGAAGTACGGCGACCCTAAAACACAATTTTCGCCCTTTTTGTTAAGCTTTTATCTTAATTTTGTAATTTTGGGTTTCCAAAATTGTTTTAGGGCGAATATCTTTAAAAGGGTTGAGAATATCGAAAATGTCATTCAAATTGATTTTGTAGCTCTTAAAATTTTAAAGAAAATGAGCCCTAGCTCGATTGTTTTGGACAATTAGTTTCCAAGTTATGACACTTTTTGTATTCATATATATATCAAAAGTCATTATGACAGAATTTTGATCATTATGAATCTTATAATTCAAATATCTATTTATCTATTGCAAATATAAAAAAATTATGATACATAATTTGTAGTTTTTTAAATTTAAAGAAAAATAAGCCCTATTTCAATTGATTATGATCATTAGTCTCCGAATTATGATACTTTTTGTATTCATATACACACAAAATTTTGAATATCAAAAATTTTACAATTCAATGTATCTTAATATTTATACTAATTGCGCGCGCTTTAATCTTAACCAATAAGAAATTAGTAACCGTTCTTTCGAGATTTTTAAAAATTTCGATGCTAAACTAACTTCAGTTCAATCATCAATTTTATATTATAGGATATCTCGATAACTATAATAGATATTAAAAAAAACCAAATTTGTAGCTTATGAAATTTTGGGCCAAATAAGCTTAAATTCAATTTTTTTCAATAATTAAT
Organism: Cotesia glomerata; assembly: GCF_020080835.1. Taxonomy (NCBI): domain Eukaryota; kingdom Metazoa; phylum Arthropoda; class Insecta; order Hymenoptera; family Braconidae; genus Cotesia; species Cotesia glomerata. Next base: position 25,212,563 of record NC_058164.1, read on the forward strand.
TTCCAAGTTATTATTATATTTTTATTCATATGGAGTAGAAGTACCGTTTGTGGCCAGTGTACATTTTTTGGTCACTTTATTTTCAAATTATTGTATAAATATTTCTATAAGCACCAAAATGAATTCAATTCGTATAAATGTATTAATTTATAAATTCTATAAAAATTCTACTTGAATAGTTAAATTTTTCACAAATTCACTAAAATATCAAGTGGCCAAAATTGGTACTTCTACCCTATACCAAAAATTGTTATATTAAAATTTTCTACATTGTGAATTTTATAACGCAAATATCTTCATATCCGTCTCAGGTATCAAAAAGTCATAAAACTAATTTTGTAGCCCTCAAAAGTTTGAGCTAAAAAAATCTTCTTTTAACTCTTTTCAGCCCTTAGTTTCCAAGATATTATACTTTTTGCATTCATACACACCAAAAATCATTATAACAAAATTTTGAACAATATGAATCTTACAACGCAAATATCTTCATACCCGTTGCAGATATTAAAAAGTTTGGAAAGTCCAAAAGTGCACGCCTCATAACGCTCAATCATTTTTTAAGAAAAAAATTAATTGTATAATTAATTAAAAAAAAAAAATTATAATTAAGTAATTTCTTACAGAGTATTTTTTATTTTTTTTTTTAAATATCAGCGCCCTTTTTTCTTGTCATATGCGCACGCAGTCTAAAAAAATCTAGCTTGATCAAGTGGCGCCAAAGTTTTCACGTGACAAATAAGAAAAGTTCGTTTGGCTTTGTACGGTTGTATCCGTGAATTTTAATAAAAATTCAATTTAAAAAAAAAATACATAAGCTAGGCCACTGATATGAAATACGGACCCAGTTCATCGAATTCTTAAACTAATAAAAAAAGTCCGGTCTTGAAATATCAATTTGTTCGGGAGTAATCGTTGGTACATCCAAAATAGGGTGACATCCGGACGTCCACACTGATAGGAGGATTTATTTGTATTAAAAAAATATTTGTTAATAGTTAACAAATCATTTATTAGAGACCATTTTTTAGTATCAAACAAATATTTCTTAGTATTTAAAATGATTTGTTTGTATTTAATAAATCAGATATTCATTTATTAAATATTAATAAATCTTTTTAAATACTAAGAAATATTTGTTAAGGACTAAAAAGTGGTCTCTAATAAATGATTTGTTAAATATTAACAAATATTTTTAACTATAAACAAATCCTTCTATCAGTGCACGTAAAATTTTTTTCAAAACGTTTTTTTTTTTTTTCAAAATAGCAACATAAAATGATTTTAGAAAGTAAAAGATGGTTTAATTTAAGTGTTTTTCGGTGTACATCTACTTATATTATTGAATAAGTGTAATATGGTTGTGATAGAGGCATTTAAAGATCACAAAATTGCTTGATCTTGACGAGTCGAGTATAAAGCACAACCGCATGCGCTTCGCGCTATGAGGCGTGCAAAAATCATGAGACCAATTTTGTAGCTCTTAAAATTTTGAAGAAGAAAAACTTTCTTTGAATTTTTTTCACTTGATAGTTTCCAAGATACGATACTTTTTGCAATCGTATATACCAAAAATCATTATAACAAAATTTTGATCATTATGAATCTTATAACGTAAATATCTCCGAAATGGTTAAAGATATCAAAAAATCATAAAAGACCAATTTTGTAGCCCTTAAAATTTTCAATAAAAAAAATTTTCTTTGACTTCTTTTCACCCCTTAGTTTCCAAGATATGATACTTTTTGTATTCATATATATATATATATATATATATATATATATATATATATATATATATATATATATATAAACAAAATCATGATCAAATTTTGACTATCACACAGAAAAAAAAATTAACTTTAATCAAGAGAAAAATTTTTGAACCAAAAAAATAATATTGAAGAGTTTCATTATTTGGATCAAGACGAAAAATTTCTTAGTCTAAGAATTTTTCTGCTCAAATCAAAAAGATGAAATTCTTCAAAATTATTTACTAGATTGAAGTTAATTTTTTTTCCTGTTCATGAATCTGACAATCCAATGTATCTTAAAATTTAAAAATCTCGATAACTATGATAGCTATTAAAAAATTTGAAGATACCAAAATAAACAGCTTATAAAATTCCGGACCAAATAATCTTTAATTCAATTTTTTCACTAATTAATATCTAAGTTATAATTTAATTTCTATTCATATATATCATCAAAAATTATCCCTACAAAAAAATCGAAGCTCGCAAAAAAATGGGACCTGATCGGCTGCCCAATTTTAAAACACAGTAACTGCAAAATTTTAAACCTGATTTTTTTTAGTACTGCTGCATTTTTAATAACTTTTAGACCTTAATTTCAAGTATTTTCTATTCAGAAATCAAATTTTTTATCTATTAGGCGCGCAAATTTTTTTTTAATAAGAAAAATTAGAAAAATATCTTAAAATTGTCAGACTGTTTGAAATTGGGCAGCCGCTGATTTCTTATTGGTTAAAATTAAGGCGCGCTATTTAAATTTCTAGTTACAACAAAATTTTGATCACAAATTTTAGACCCCAAATATCTGCTTAATTATCACACCTTTAAAAAATCTTAAAGGTCCCGAAAATTCTAAGCCGACTTCTTGAAAAATTTTCCACCCCTATTTTAAAATTCCCCCAAAAATCCAAAAAATTACCAGTCCTGACAAGCTCCCCAGGATGTTCAGCCTGGGCCTCTCCGACGAGCCTCTCGGTCCACCAGAGCTCCCCGACGGCGGCTCCCTCGCTCATTTCGCCCCCGCTCCCGTTGACGGAGCCCAGAGGAGCGCCCACGGCAGTCGCGCGGTTCCCGTCAACGTCGTCGGGGTACCGCGAGTGCGTTCCTTGCTGCGAGGACCCGACGGAATCGTAATTCTCCCCGCAACCAACCGAGTCCACTGGTAGATGCATCCCATCGGCCCTCACGCGCCCCTCCAACCCTCCAGGTTCCGTAGCTGCTAATTCTTGGTCCCTCCAAAAATCACTCTAAACTCAAAGCACTCTTTTTGTTCCTCTCCATTGCACTTTCATGCAACTTTGTTTCTTCACAAAATCACTAGAAAAATACCGACACTTAATTATAAATTTTATTTAATTTATTAATCACTAATTAATTATAATTGCACCAGATTTAATTACACCGCGACGTTTGTTTCGATTTTAGAGTCAATAAAACACGAGTTGTATCTATTTATCCCGAGCACGGTCAGTCGCGGTGGACGGCGTGCGACCAAATGCCGAAGGTCTTGATGAGTAGCGGCGCGGCAGCGTGTGCCTACCGCTATTCGGAGAGAGAGATCGGGCCGCCCAGCCCGCGGTACTCTACTATATAATAATATAAGCGGAGTTGTATGTAATAGCGTCTACGCTTCACGCTCTACTCAGCTTCCCTGCTCACTCTTTCTAGAGAATGTTTAGACTGTATTTGTATGTGGGCTTGCTGTTGTGAGTCGTGGTGGGCAGCCGAACAATAGTTGGCCGCTTGGAGAGGCTCCAGAATTTTTAAAATTGTGTTTTTTTTTTTTTTTTAGGACTTTTTGAGAATTTTTGAAAAAAAATACAGACTAAAATTTTGAAAAAAATAATTTAAAATAAAGAAATGACCTTGTTTCTTGTGAACTTTTGACATTTTTAAAGACATAAGCTCATTTTGACATTACACTCATCAAGACCTTTCATTTGAGTACCCACATCAATTTTTCATATATTTCATATATTTATATATGTTATATATATATATGTATATATGAAAAATATATCAAATATGGATGTGGGTACTCAAATGAAAGCTCTTGATGAGTGTAATGTCAAAATGAGATTATATTCTTAAAAATGTCAATAGTTAAGTAAGTACAGTGCAATTTAACAAATATCTTGTGAACTATTGACATTTTTAAAGATATAAGCTCATTCTGACATTGAATTCATCAAGACCTTTCATTTGAGTACGCACATCAATTTTTCATATATTTTATATATTTATATATATTATATATATGTATACATAAAAAATATATAAAAATGCATGTGGGTATTCAAATGATAGCTCTTGATGAGTGTAACATCGGTATGAGCTAATATCTTTAAAAAGGTCAATCGTTAAAAAATTACAGAGCATTTTAACAAATATCTTGTGAACTATTGACATTTTTAAAGATAAAAGCTCATTCTGACATTAAATTCATCAAGACCTTTCATTTGAGTACCCACATCAATTTTTCATATATTTTATATATTTATATATATTATATATATGTATATATGAAAAATATGTCAAAAATGTATGTGGGTACTCAAATGAAAGCTCTTGATGAGTGTAACATCGGAATGAGCTTATATTTTTGAAAATATATATTATATATATGTATATATGAAAAATATATAAAAAAAGGATGTGGGTACTCAAATGAAAGCTCTTGATGAGTGTAACATCGGGATGAGTTTATATCTTTAAAAATGTAAATAGTTAAAAAAGTACAGTGCAATTTAACAAAAATCATTATTTAATAAAGCAAAATTTTATTTATTCATATTTCACAAGTCACGGTAGTCACATAGTACAAGGTTGCTAGTTTTTCTTAATTCAAGAAATTTATCTTAAATTAATAGGATTAAAACAGTTGAATTAAAAAAATAATCTTTGATTGGAGAATTTATTTTTAAATTAAGCCAAGACATTTTTATTTAAAACGTCCAGGACTTGGAAATTTAAGAAATTATTCTCTAAGCTCGAGAAGTAAATACTTGACTCAACATCAATGTTCGAGACTTGAGAATATTGATTTTTTGAGAAACTTAAAATAATATAAAATACGCCCGAGACCGGACTCGAACCCTGATCGGACCAAGCACCGAAAAAAGAGTGCTACCACTTAGTAATCACGGCGTAAGCGAACTCACGCTCAGTCTGTTGATATATTAGTAATGTGTCTTTTTTTTGGGCATCTTGAGGCGGCGCTGCTGTCGGATTGTCTAAAGCCAAGAACATCTTCGAGAGAGTTTAATTATTTTGTTTTGGAGTTAGTTAAAATTTAGTTCTTGTGTAAGAGAGATTTTATTTCTTAGTACGAAATATTTTATGTTAAAATGGAAAAATATAAATTTTTATTGAAAAATAATTAAACTTTACGTGATACTAAAATTAGCCAAGAATTTTTGTATTTTTTCACTAAATTGCAAGTAAAAAAATTTTTAAAACATTGCAGAGATAATTTTTCAAATTTACATGTGAAATTTTTCCTTTCAATTGTTTTATAATTTTTTCTCACGAAAAAATTATAAAAATTTTCAGATGTCGGCTTATTTGATTCATAAATTTTACTCAATTATTTAAAAATTTTTAATCAAAATTTTCAATATCAATTTTCTTAAATAAGATATTTTTTTCTTCAAAATATTTATTAAAAAATAATTAAACTACTCAATATTATTTAAAACTTTTGAATCAATAAAATATTTTTCAACTCAGGTTTTTCCATAAAGTGATTCAATAATAAAATAAAAATAATCCATAATAATTACTATTAAATCTAACAAAAATATTATCATAATTTTATCAATAAATATCCTAGTAAAAATTCATATCACTAAATTCCCACGGTGGGCCCGCTATTTTATTCGGCATAGCATTGATAACTCATAATCGCGGCAGCGGTGCTCCGCAATTAAATACCAAAATAATTTTGTTATAAATATCTATATATATTTACACTGAGAGACAATTTTATTTAATAGTATACGGAAAGAAGTAAACTTTAATAAATAACAGTCGATTTATAATAAGTAATGATCAACTGCTAAAAATTACCATTTCAAACAGTAAAATCGTGATTTTACTATTCACTTTATAATATTTACCATTTAAACAGTACAATTTACTCTTTACATGGAAGAAAATACTATTTCAAACAGTAATATTCGCTATTTAAATGTCTAAAATATAAAAATATAATAATTAACAATTCAGACTTTGATATTTATCATTTAGTACCTAAAAAATGATCTTATGATAAGTAAAAAGTATAAAATAAAGTTAGTAAATTTCTAATACAAGCAACGTCAATATTCACAAAGTAAAATGGTAAATTTTAAACGCAACGGTAAAAATCAAACTGTAATTATTGACTTGCTTGGACTGGTAAAATGTATATTTTAAAAGTATAATTTCTACTGTTTGAAATGTTCAATTCTCTCAAAGTGAGACCTCCTTCTCTTTCATCTGAATTCCCCTTCTCCTCATAATGTGAACTATATATTTAAATGGCAATTTTTACTGTTTAAGACTGTAATTTTTTAAGATAAAAGAGAGTCGTTATTTACTATAGTGACAGCTACTAATCACTTATTTTGGATATTAAATTATAAATTGTGGCTTTTATACTTTGTACATTAAGTTCTGTAATATTTATATTTTTGCCACCTCGATGTCCGCTTTACTGTTTGAAACTGTAAAAATTAACCGAAATCCGAGTGAATATTACACGAAAAAAAGTAAACTGTAATAAATAACAGTCGATTTATAATAAGTAATGATCAACTGCTAAAAATTACCATTTCAAACAGTAAAATCGTGATTTTACTATTCACTTTATAATATTTACCATTTAAACAGTACAATTTACTCTTTACATGGAAGAAAATACTATTTCAAACAGTAATATTCGCTATTTAAATGTCTAAAATGTTAAAATATAATAATTAACAATTCAGACTTTGATATTTATCATTTGGTACCTAAAAAATGATCTTATGATAAGTAAAAAGTATAAAATAAAGTTAGTAAATTTCTAATACAAGCAACTTTAATATTTACAAAGTAAAATGGTAAATTTTAAACGCAACGGTAAAAATCAAACTGTAATTATTGACTTGCTTGATCATTATTTTATTAATCTTCAAACTTCGTTAACCTTCTTTATATAGCTTCTTTTTAATTTAAAGTTTCCTACCTGTCTCTTTAGTAACATCAAAGATTCTTAAAATTATTAGTTAATTCTTTATAAATTAAATTTTTATATTAATTTTTAATGTAGTATATAATATTATCACCTATCTAAAAATATTATTGTGTAAAACACTCTAAATATTTATAAGTTAAACTGCACAATAATGTAAAATTATATGTATACTTACTCTTTGTCATTCGGCAACTGCCTTGACATAATTTTGTTAATAAACTAAAACTAAAAACTAAACTTGCTTGGACTGGTAAAATGTATATTTTAAAAGTATAATTTTTACTGTTTCAAATGTTAAATTCTCCCAGAGTGAGACCCCCTTCTATTTAATCTGAGTTCCCCTTCTCCTCATAATGTGAACTATATATTGAAATGGCAATTTTTACTGTTTGAAACTGTAATTTTTTAAGATAAAACACTTGTTATTTACTATAGTGACAGCTACTAATTACTTATTTTGGATATTAAATAAGAAATCGTGGCTTTTATACTTTGTCCATTAAGTTCTGTAATATTTACATTTTTGCCACCCCGATGTCCGCTTTACTGTTTGAAACTATAAAAATTAACCGGAATCCGAGTGAATATTACAGTTTACTTTCTTCCGTATATTCAAGAAAATTTTATTAAATACTAATAAAATTTTATTTATATGAAATATAATTTTAGTAATATTAACTAAGTTTTTTTTTCAAGTCCAAATAAACTTTTTTATTACTATTAAATAAAATTGTCTCTCTGAAAATCAAAATTAAAAACTGTGTATAAAATACATAATATTAAATCTACCGAAGCTATAAGTATCTTATATATATACCTTCCAACAGCTTGTATATATTATATCTATATCGCTGGAGAAGCTGGAGAAGAAGCAAGTCTGGAGCTGGACCAAGGCGTAACAAGTGTCTGTTTGACGTCACGCGACCGGAGGCGGAGCCTGTTGGAGGTTGGCCTCCACAAACGCCTGCGATCCTCATCGCGGACCTCCTATCCTCCTCACCCCTCAATCCTCAATCCTCGTAAATTTCAACATCTTATTCTTATTTTCATTTGTAATTTATAATCTTCATAATAATAACAACAATCATCATCATCATCATCATCATCATTTAGATCTTTTGACATTTGGCCTTATTACAAAGTCTGTTTATTTTCCTACAACTTGTAAAAGGTACCAATTAATATTTTTAGTTCAAGTAAATTTACTTGCTAAAAATTTGATAAGATTTTTTTTTTTTTTAAGATTTATACTGAAAAAAACAAAAATTTTTGATTAGAGGGTAAATTTTCTTAGCTTAAAAAAATATTAAGGAAGATTAAAAATTTATTGAATAAAGTCACAAAGTTTCTTAAGGTAGTACCCTCGCGACTTCCGTCGTCAAAAGTTTGTGCTAGAGTGTATGGTACATATACTTTAGAGTCATTATTGACAAGCCTAAAACTTTTTGCTGTTTATGTACTTATTTTAGCCAATCACAAACGAGAAACTGATTGTTTGAAAAGTCTGGCAACACTGCGTGAGCGTTAAGATATTTTATAGTGGTTATACTGTAGTGTTTTGGACTAACTGTAGATTAACCTCTGTTTTGACACATGCGTTTATTTATTTATTTACATACATTTATTCGGAAATATAATTACAATGTCTGAAAAATTGACTTATAAAGGACGATTCATAAAAAAAAGTCCTTGAAAAACGACAGAAATCACTAGCAAATATGCAAATAACAAATAGAAAAAAATAATTGACAATATTGTTTTGTTTTTCAGAAAAATCAGTAATTGAATTTTTATGTTGATGTATTTACGGATTTTAAATTTTAGTATTTTTTTTATTATTTCATCTGACTATTATTTTTATAACTTATGAAAGATTAATATATATTATTATATTCAACTTATTAACTTTTTGAATTTTTATGAATATAGAAAAATACTTATTTTCATAAAATAATCATTGTTACTTTTTTTTTAAATAAATAAAATTAATAACTATAATGTTACACTTAAAGTAAATTAAACTTTTCAAATTTTTCAGCGCATGCGCGTCTCATATTTTTTTCGCGGCTCACAAAACTTGCGTTGTTGCCACAGTTTTATTAACGTATCCCCTCCTCGGCTAAAGTCCGGTAAATTTTTCATTACTTATTAATAAATATCTCTGAAACTGTGTGGTAATTATCAATGAAATTATTTTTAAAAAATTGTTTAGTTGTTAGTTAACGTTACTCTAGTTTTTAAAAGAATCCTAAGAAAAGTTTCTGAGATATAAAAATGTTTGTAGGTAAACTTTTCGATATCCCGTATACCGCAATGTAAAAGAGCGTTCAAAACTCAAACTTTGAAATTAAATATCTCTGAAACTAAATGGTCAAAAATTTTCAAATTGCGCCAATCGACGCAGAATTATATGAATATTAATCTGCCGAAGTTAAAAAAAAATCCTAAGAAAACGACTCTGGCAAGGGTACTACCTTAAGACAAGAAAATTTCTTCTTGCTCTAAAATAATTTTTGTTTTTCTTAAAATTTTTTTGGTGCAAGAAAATTTTTTTTCTGTGTAAAGGTTCAATTATTTTATTATTTGTATATTTTATTACGGTATTTATGGCAAAATATTATACATGACAAAGGGTATTATTGTGGTAAAACATAATGTGAGCTATTGAGGATCCGTGTGGTTTTAACATTAATTTTAAAAACCAAAGATCACATACATGTGGATATATTTAATTTATATTATCAAATTTATTTATGGTATTTAAGGCACCTATAAACTATTATTTGAAGAGTCATGAACTGTGAAAAATTTTTAACACGGAAATATATGAACGAATACAGAAAATTTTTATAGAAAATTAATTTTTAGGATAAGTATTAGAGTGGTCCAAAAAAAAAAAGTTTTTTGCCTATCATCTTAAAAGCTTCTCTAAGGTATAAAAAAAATTCCCTTCAAAGCGCAGCTTGATATCTCAATTCTTCATGAAGCTCAATGAATTTTTATTTTCCCATTTAAATAACACGTAAAAAAATTTTATTTACGTTTTTATCCAGCAATAATACGAAAAAAAATTTTTTTGTATTTTTCGTCAATTATTCTTGTAGGAAATTTAATTTTCTACAAAAAAGTACTGAGGTAGTTTCTTCGTAATCTTAACGAGTAAAAAGTTATTGAGTTTTAAATACTTGCACAAAAAAAATTTGAACGAAGATAGTTTCAAAGCAACTTTTCGGTAACTGCATGTATTTATTTCAAAATTTATCAAACTAGACTGTTTCTAATATAATTAACACCTGTCTTTTGGTGAAGTATTAACTGTGAATGATGAATAATTTCTCTCATTACAATTTGGATATTTTTTCTTATGAGCAGTGATTTATTAAAATTGAACTTGAATTTCATTACGGAATCTGAATCAAGAGCAAGCTAGTACTTCCGGATGTATACCAAATTTAATTTTTTTATTTAAGAAGATGTAGGACAGGTAGAACAGGTGAATATTTAAATTTTGAACATGATGCTGGGACGCTTTTTGACCGAATGAAAAATCACGAAACTTTGCAGGAGTACGTAAATAGAAGTCCTTCGTGAATTGATTCTTTTATTTTTAAATTTAATCATTGAAAAAAAAAATGATAAATAAACAAGTAGAGTTAGTGCGGAAAACTGCCTTATCTCAGGAGTCATCACATATTTAAGTAAATAAGCTTGACTATAAAAAAATTGCTAATAAACATACAACCAATATAATCTTTGAGACTGATTTAATTTTTTGGTTATTTCTTATTTTAGTTTATATGACTTATAAGACATAATTATTAAAATGCAGCTAGGTTGAAGTAAAAAACTAATTGTCAACAAAAAATTTAATTTACTATATATCTTCATGTAGGCCGCAAGAGAGTGCTAAAAGTAAATTATCTAGTTTAATTTTTTTAAGCAGTGGTTAGAGTATTTACAAAGTCTGGTAATCTCCTTCAGTGCATTTAACATGTGGTTCAAATAAACAAACCGATATATTGAATTGTCATTTGTTATCACTGGTCCAGACTGAATGACCGATATCAGACTGTATACTATGTTTTTAAGAAAAAAATATAAATTACTTAATCAAATACTTTGAAACAGAAAATGTGATACAACATGGATTCTAAAATCATATCTGATTAAATTTTCTTTTATTGCGAGTATTTAAAGCTTAATAACTTTTTACTTGTTAGGATTACGAAAAAACTACCTTAGTACTTTTTTATAGAGAATTGAATTTCCTACAAGAATAATTGATGAAAAATACAAAAAAAAATTTTTTTCGTAGTTTTACCGGATGAAAACGTAAATAAAATTTTTTGATGTGTTATTTAAATGGGAAAATAAAAATTCATTGAGCTTCATGAACAATTGAGATATCAAGCTGCGCTTTGGAGAGAATTTTTTTTATACCTTAGAGAAGTTTTTGAAACAGCAGCACTTGAAAAAAAAAATAAAAATGTTTTTTTTGGACCACTCTAATAAGTATATATTAAGGTTAAAAATAATAAACGTGAAAAATTAAGATAAATAATTATTTTTAATGTTTATTTGTTTTATTTTTTAAGAAAAAAATAAATTGTGTGCTTGTCTTTCTTGTTATATGCGCACGCAGTCTAAAAAAATCTAGCTTGTTTAAAAATTCATCGAATTCTTAAACTAAAATTTTTTTTAAAACGTTTTTTTTTTTTTTTAAATTGCAACATTAAATTATTTTAGGACGTGTAAGAAGGTTTAATTTAAGTGTTTTTCCGATGTACATTTACTTATATTGTTTTAGAAGTGCAATATGGTTGTGATAGAGGCGTTGGAAGATCACAAAATTGGCTAACTTTGCCGAGTCGAGTGTACAGCACAACCTTATGCGCTTCGCGCTATGAGGCGTGCAAATTAACCAGACTTTTTTGATAAAAATTTCTCCTTTGAGAATATTTTTGCCAGCCCGATGTCCGCTTTACTGTTTAAAACTATAAAAATTAACCGGAATCCGAGTGAATATTACAGTTTACTTTTTTCCGTTTAGAATTTTGTTCTTCAGTCAAGAAATTTTTCTTTCTGTGTGACAAAAGCAAAATTTAGAATTCTTAAGGTTAATAATTATTTTTGATTTAATATTAAAAATCACTGTAAAATATAATAATAAACTACTGAAAAATCAACTGGTTTTTTGAGTAAAAACTAGAATTTGAATTTGCGCGCGCAAGCGCGCGCCTGACTATAGCATTTGCATATATTTTCATGCTTATGATATATTCGACCAATCACGTTACGAATAGTTTGATGCCACATACATTTCATCTCAATTTTATATTAGGATTTCTACAAGTTTTGGGATTATCCACCTTCCTTTGAGGCGGCGCTGCAATCGCTCTCAGTCTTAGCTGTATAAAAAATTACACATTTTGGAGATCAGTTGTTGCGAAATTACAGTTTATTCTAACAACACTTTTATACAATTATCATTATAATTTAATTTTATCCAATTAGTTAAATATTATTTGTAAAAATGTACTTTAATGACATTCGGAATTTTTTTTTACTATTAGCTATTATTCTATATATATTTTCAAGTGAAATAACCGAAAAAAATAAATTAAATCAAACAAAATTAATTAAACATTCAATCTTATTAAAATTTAGTTTTTCAATAATATAAAACCATGAAAATTTATACGCAGAAGTAAATTTTCTTTAAAAATCACCGTGAAAATGACAGTGGGACATTTAAATCCTAAATTTCTTAATAATTATTCACGGCAATGTAAAAATACCAGTACTATTGATTTTTAGGGTAGTATTAAGGTCAAAAATAATAAACATGAAAAATTAAGATGAATAATTATTTTTGATTTAATAATAAAAATTACAGAAAAATAAAATGTTAAACTACTAAAAAATTAACCGCCTTTTTAGTAAAAATTTCTCCAAGTGTTGGGATTATCCACCTTCCTTTGAGGCGGTGCTGCAATCGTTCTCAGACTTAGCTGTATAGAAAATTACACATTTTGGAGATCAGTTGTTGCGAAATTACAGTTTATTCTAACAACACTTTTATACAATTATCATTATAATTTAATTTTATCCAATTAGTTAAATATTATTTGTAAAAATGTACTTTAATGACATTCGGAATTTTTTTTTACTATTAGCTATTATTCTATATATATTTTCAAGTGAAATAACCGAAAAAAATAAATTAAATCAAACAAACTTAATTAAACATTCAATCTTATTAAAATCTATCACGGAAAAAAGTAAACTGTAATATTTACTCGGATTCCGGTTAATTTTTATAGTTTTAAACAGTAAAGCGGACATCGGGGTGGCAAAAATATAAATATTACAGAACTTAATGTGGAAAGTATAAAAGCCACAATTTATAATTTAATATCCAAAATAAGTGATTAGTAGCTGTCACTATAGTAAATAACGACTCTTTCATCTTGAAAAATTACAGTTTTAAACAGTAAAAATTGCCATTTAAATATATAGTTCACATTCCCGTGTAAAAAAAAATTGTCCCAAAAATGTCCCAAGCTTGGGACATCCAAACGTGACACAATTTGGGACAATTTTAGGACATCTTAGAAATAAACAGAAATTTTAAAATAGTGCATTTAAGTGATTTTTCGTCAATTTTACGTATTTTTTTAAAGACTTTCAGAGAACGTCGTCAATTTTATGACAATTTTACTACAATTTTAAACGTTTATTAAATGATTTAAGAAAAAATAATTTATTTTTGCACAGCTGTAAATTTGTCTAGAAATTGATGGATAAAACATTTATTGACCATTTTTGGGACAATTTAAGGACAATTTTGGGACAATTTTAGGACATTTTTAGGACATTTTCGGAACATTATTTGGACATTTCAAAAATATTTTTAGAACTTTTTTTAAATATTTTTAAGACAATTTTGAACGTTTTTCAAATGATTTTAGGAAAGATAATTTATTATTGCACGATTATAGATTTATCGTAAGATTAATGGATGAAAATTTTTAGGACAATTTTGAGACAATTTTGGAACATTTTTAGGACATTTATGGGACAATTTTAGGACATTTTCGGAATATTTTTTGGACATTTTCAAAACATTTTTTGGACGTTTTTTAATATTTTTAGGACAATTTTGAACGTTTTTCAAATAATTTTAAGAAAGACAATTGTTTTTTGCACGGTTGCAGATACATCATAAAATTAATGAATGAAAAATTTTAGGACAATTATGGGACAATTTTTTTTTACACGGGTTATGAGGAGAAGGGGAACTCAGATGAAAGAGAAGGGGGTCTCACTCTGGGAGAATTTAACATTTGAAACAGTAAAAATTATACTTTTAAAATATACATTTTACCAGTCCAAGCAAGTCAATAATTACAGTTTGATTTTTAGCGTTGCGTTTGAAATGTACCATTTTACTTTGTAAATATTGACGTTGCTTGTATTAGAAATTTACTAACTTTATTTTATACTTTTTACATATCATAAGATCATTTTTTAGGTACCAAATGATAAATAATAAAGTCTGAATTGTTAATTATTATATTTTAACATTTTAGACATTTAAATAGCGAATATTACTGTTTGAAATAGTATTTTCTTCCATGTAAAGAGTAAATTGTAACGTTTAAATGGTAAATATTATAAAGTCAATAGTAAAATCACGATTTTACTGTTTAAAATGGTAATTTTTAGCAGTTGATCATTACTTATTATAAATCGACTGTTATTTATTACAGTTTACTTTTTTCCGTGTAATATTTTATATATATTTTAAAGTGAAATAACCGAAAAAAATGAATTAAATCAAACAAAATTAATTAAACATTCAATCTTATTAAAATCTCGTTTTTCAATAATATAAAACCTAAAAACTAATTTTCCTTTGACCAATTCTAAGCTGCATTAACTGCTTAAATTTTTATTTAATATTAATTTTATTATTTTAATTAATATACTAATATATTTATTATTATTTTATTACTTATTATTAATTAATTTAATACATAAGCTGCGTTAAATTTTTTTTATAATTCTTTGTAAATTTTAAATTTTAAATTTAAATTATTTACAAATTATAAAGTAAACTGATATTAATTAAAATTCTTAGTAAAACTTAATCAAAATTGTGAGTCACATAAATGTGTAATACACTTACAATTTGGTAAAACCTCTTTATATGACGTGCAAATGACGAATGTTTTAAATAACTCACCGAATTTCAGATAATTTAATTTTAAACGCTTACATGTAAGCATAAACGTATTATAGTTCATAATATAATACAATTTAATACAGTAAGCTGTAATCCTTGACCCCTGACCCTTTTAATTAAAATCCTTTCTTAAGCTCCCGGGGATGGACGACTAAGAACATTTTAATTAACTCTCCAATATGTCTATTAACACAAGTACACAATTTTCAGTAGTATTAAGCTAAAAGTACAAAAGTCAACTTACCATTCTTCTACACGGAAAGAAAATTGAAGGAGTTTTTACTATTTTACTATTGTAATTTTTACTAAATAAAATAGTAACGGTGGACTATACTTCTCATTTAGTAATTTTTACGATCTACTATTGTAAATTTTATCCAGCAAATAAGACTAGCAAGAGTCTTAAAAAGTCGAATACTATAGAGCAAATTATACAATATGTGTTTGTGAACTTTACAATTCAACTATTGTAAAAATTCACAGTTGGTTTTTTTAAAAGAAATATTAGGGAGGGAGAGAGATAGAAGGTTGGACTAATTGGTACCTGTACAGTAATCGAAAAAAGAAACCGACATTTTCGTACTATCTGGGAATCGAACCCAGAACTCTGTGTTGGCAGCCAGAGACTCTCCCTCTACGCTACCTGAGGTAAACTAAGACACATATCCTTTAACATTTACATAAACTCGGAGTCTAGCGCTGTGCACGGCCATCACTCACACTAATTGAGAAACATTCCAATGAGCCTTTTTCCTGAGAGTAGTACAGCGAACGTGCCACGAGAGGCAGCACTCGTAGTAGGGACAGACATAAAATATTTTCATTTAAGACAGTGTTATTTACGCTATATTATTTTATTATTTAAAAATAATATTTAAACACAAAAACATTTTTTTAATAACCACTATGCCAACAAAACATTGTAGTTTTGCAAAGTGTACGTCGGATAATCGCTATCCAGAGGAAAATCTGTTTTTTATACCATTTGTAAAACCTCATATCGACGAGGTTAGATTCCAATAAAAGATTACGAAATTATAAAGTTCTAAATAACTGATAAACTAATTACTTAGAATCATCAATTACATGTTTTCAAAATTATTTTTGAAATTAATTAAATGAATAAGAAATGAATAGCAAATTTTTTTCACATACTGATAGAAGGATTTATTTGTACCAAAAAATATTTGTTAATAGTTAACAAATCATTTATTAGAGACCACTTTTTAGTATTAAATAAATATTTCTTAGTATTTAAAATGATTTGTTTGTATTTAATAAATCTGATGTTCATTTATTGAATATTAATAAATCTTTTTAAATACTAAGAAATATTCATTAAGGATTAAAAAGTGGTCTCTAATAAATGATTCGTTAAATATTAAAAAATATTTTTAACTAGAAACAAATCCTTCTATTAGTGCAGTTATTGGATATAAATTAAAATGACATATAACCTCTGTCTGTTACTTAATCGTATTCATTTATTACATATAATAACGTTTATATATTACCATTTATATTTCATTCATATTTCACTCTGAAATAAATCTTAAATTTATAATTATTTTCAATTTCTCTTGTTACAGTTTGAATTTACCGCTTATTTTTTACTAGAGTTTGTATACTAACCTGTCAATTAATTCATTTTTTTTCCGGTAACTTTTAAGTTACGGCACGCAAACCAACGTTTTAATGTGACAACATTACTGTCTTTTACAGTTGCAAATTTTAATTTTGCTCCAGGAACGTCGTCTTCGGTCAAAAACATGTTTTTTATGTCCACTTTACTATGTGATTAAATGGAGCTCTGACAATGTTTGTCCCTACCGAACCACTAGCGCCGCTAGTGAGTAATTTTTCGTACTTCAGGAAAAAGGCTCATTCAACTATTGTAAAATTTGCTATAGTTCTATTGGAAAGATACAGAGGCAGCACTGGAAATTTTCATCTCTTACTTTTTACAATAGTAATATCGTATTTTATCATGAATAAATAGTATTTCTTCTTCTAAAATATTTGACAATTAATAGTAATAAAAGTATAGTCCAGCTTTACAATAGTTGTATCGTAAATTTTCCCAGAAATTTTTTCCCGTGTATATATTAATATTAGTAATTTTCTTTTATTTTTATTTTCTTTATTAATAAATCCTGACAGCCTGTATGGCCAATTATGAGGATACAAAAAGATACATTAATGTATTTTAGAAGGTATATTACACACGTTGCAATGAGCAATTATAAAAGAAACATATTTTTAAAACTATTAACTAAAAGTACAGGTGTTTAAATTTGATTTATATAATAAAATATTCGTAATAATAATAACACATAAATTTATGAAGAATTAGGAATATAATGACCCCGGCAATTACAAAGTCGGTGTTTATAAATATTTTTGGTATTTCGTGAGGCATGTCATATAAAGTCAAAATATAATAAAAAAAAAATATTAATAATTATCATAGAAAGGAAGATAGAGGAATAGGGAGAGTATAAATAAATATTTCCGTCGATTTGACATTATGCTTCCGTTAATCCTGTTGGTTATTCCGCGTGCAGTTAATAATCCGGGGGTTGAAAATGAGGGTACGGGACACGCGATTTAGGAGGGAAGTTTTGTAAAAACCTCCAAACCTCTAAATATATTTATTTGTTATTATTATTTTTTTTTGGTAAATATGTAAAGCTTTAAATAAAATATCCAAAAAAGAACAAAAGGATTGAATTAAATATAAAATATATTTTGGTGGGCAGCAAATGCGGGAAGTTAAGCTCTGTGCTCAGTTAAAGATCGGCTTTAGTTAGTGAACATCAAAAGGATTACTTACTGAAACTGAAAGCATTAAAATTCATCTCCTTCATTGAAGATATATATTATATATATATTACATTTTATCATATGTACTCTCCATATATTACAAGCTCATATTTATCAAAATTATTCTATATAATCCTCTAGTATACTTTTTTTTTATAAATTAAAATTAAATTTTTTTTCAATTAATTAAATTAAACTTATTTTATTTTGCTAAAAAAGTAAGTCTTAAAATTTTCTATTTTTTTCCATAAAATGTGTATTTTTTTAATTTTGTACCTCATATTTTTTTTTAATTTTACTTGAAAATTAATTATTTTAAAGTACTTTAAAATCTCTAAAAAAACTCTAAAAATCGGCGTAGAAGTCGGTAAGTAAGCAATTTTTACTAATTTTTAATTTTAAAGAGTTCTTTTTTATCAATTGTGGATAAATGTAATCTAATTCAAGGCTAATAAGGGCGCATTCTATTTTATTGGTAGGAGATAAGGTAAGATAGTAGAGTAGTCAAGGTAGATGTCTATTTTATTAGCAAATGGTTGAAATATATAGGGAGGATAAGTTGACATCGTTTTGCTACAGGTCAGAAATTGACGTCAAAAAAATTTAGATGCTTTAAAATGACATCAATTTTGCAGAAAATTGATATTAATTTGATGAAAACTTTATTCTTATATTTTTTATGATTAAATATAAGTGCAATGATAAATTTTAGACGTCAAATTGACGGCAATTTTTGTAAGAATAAATCAATTGTAATTTTTTAGAATTATTTTTTTTTTTCGAAAATTAGCGTAATAGTATTTTAACGTCATTTTGATAATAATTAATGAAGAAATAATGAAATAATAGATTTATACCAGGAATTTTTTTTTGAAACTTCGAGATTTTGAGATTCAATAATTTATAATTTTTATTGTTAAAAATTTCAATTTTTAAGCGGGAAGCAAAAGAATGATATAATAATTGATAAAATTTTTGATTCAATTTTAGAAAAAATTTTTTTATACACTCTTTTAACTTTGTAGATATTTTTTAACTTTTTGGCTCAATATATATTTTTAATAAAAATTATTTTTATTACTAAGTAAAATTATTTATAACAAAAAAAAATTTATAAATAAAAATCTAGTAAATTAACTTGAATTAAGAGAAAATAATTTTGAACTAAGAATATAATTTTGAAAAGTTTTAAATAAAATTTACTTAAACGACGAAACATTTTTTTAAAGTAGTTCGGCCCTTTCAGGCATATTTGAAGAAAATTATGTAATTTTTTTTATCGAAAGACAAATATATTAATAATTCACTACCAGAATTTCAGATTAATTCACCACACCGTTTTTAAGTAATTAATTTTCAAAAATCACTTGAGTTGTACGGACGATTTTATACTAACTTCACTATTTCTTTATACCTTTGCGTGTCAATAATGCAATTTCAAAAACTAATTTCTCAAAACGATGTGGCTAATCGATTTGAAATTTTGGTGGTGAATTATTAATATACTTTATCACCAAGAATTGGGCTCTTGTTCAGACCAACCAATTGCAAATTGGTGGATTACAACTTATCAAAGGTAAAATTGCTGTACAGCCAGCTGAAAGATAAAATCAGTAATGGGGACAAGTTTTGCCTGGTGTATAAGATACCCTGTTCTTGTGATAAAGTTTATACGGGGCAAACAAAACAAAAGCTGAAAACAAGAATCCGAACAAAAACAGTTTCACTGTAAAAAAATCGCGCCAAGTCCACGTTCATAAAACTATTAAGAAAAAAAATTTTTATTTCTTTACAAAAAGATATAAAATAAAAAATTAAAAAATCCAAGTAATCGATATGGTTGTATATGATTTTCGGGCATTAAAAAAAATTTTGTTGTAAATTTAAAAATTAAAAGAAACAATTTTGGAACGTATTTAGTGTGCGTGGTTACGAAATATTTCACTTTTTATGAAATTCCTAAAATCTATCTACTAGGACTTTTAAAAAAAATTGAAGTACACAATGACGCACACCAAGTACGTTCCAAAATTGTTTCTTTTAGTTTTTAAATTTACAACAAAATTTTTTTTAATGTCCGAAAATCATATACAACCATATCGATTACTTGGATTTTTTAATTTTTTATTTTATATCTTTTTGTAAAGAAATAAAAATTTTTTTTCTTAATAGTTTTATGAACGTGGACTTGGCGCGATTTTTTTACAGTGAAACTGTTTTTGTTCGGATTTTAGTATTTTTTGTAATTATAATAAAAATTTACAATTGGTACCAACTTAAATCTCAAGTTGGCTGCATTTTTTATAGCAAACTATCCCCTTGAAGCTACAGTTTATGTAAAAATAATTGCAGCGCACCCTGGCGGGTGTAGATGCAAGCTGTGAAATTTATTTTTTTAACTGTAGTTTTCCATCTATTGGACTATTACCATGCATTCTCGAATTACTTAGTCTGTGGCATGTCACTTTTTACATCGGAAAAAAGTCAGGATCGAAATTTTTGAGCTTGCTATAGTTTGTGCTGATAAAATTTAATAATTTCAAGTAAATTAATTGTTATAATTGAATATAATTAATTGATATCAGTAAAATGAAGTATGAATTACTGTTATAATATAAAATTTAGGAACAAGATGTACCGTAGAATTAAATAAAATTTTGCAACCTCGAAATACCGTTCTGCTTACAGTAAACACACTCGGTAGTCTGGCGCTCCGTTTACAACGGATTTGAACGGAACTTGGCGCCAGATTCTACCGAATCTGTGGATTCAGCAGCATAAGACTGACTGCAAACCGGGGAATATCATAAAGAACAATAGAACAGCATTGGCAACACATCATTTCGACACTGGTCATAGTTTCCAATTTGATAAGGAGGCGTCCATAAATTACGTAAGGCATTTTTGAGAATTTTTTAACCCCCCCTCCCCCTTGATAAGATTTCGTAAGATTTTCCTCAACTCCCTCTCCCCTCCCCTAATCTCACGCGAGATTATTCAAAATTTATGTTTTGGCTGTAAACGGGTTGGATTATCGAGAAAAAAGTGCCATTCGGCTACACCCGACATGGATAGGTAGATTTCTTGTTTGAATATTGAAAAAAACACGTTATTAAAAGGCCGTAATATCCTAAAATTTATTTTTTATTATATTTTTGCAAATGACGATATGAGACTGACTACAGCAAATAGATATTTAAAGACATCTACCTAAAAAATAGGATTTTTTATATATAAAAGTCATTTGATGATAAAAGCTAAAATTTAATTTATTATTGATTTTTTTTGAATTTTCTCAACTACGAAATAAATTGAAAAAAGTATTAAAAGTCGACGAACAATAGTTTAAATTGAAGATAATTAAACATATTATGACAAAATTGTATTAAAATTACGACATGAGACCGGCTACCACCGATAGATTTCTAAAGAAATCTATACCTAAAAAATTAGTGAATCCTATCGATCAATAATCAAATTAAACAATCGAGCGCTACTTTGCTGCTCTGCAGGGTTCAGACGAATACGACAAACACTATTGTGGCAAATTTGGCCATATTTTATTATAGAAATACTTTTTCACGAAATTTTACACTGTTTTCTGCTGGAGAAAAAATTACGTGATATTTATTAAGATCCCTCCCCGCTTCCCCCTAAGTGAGATTTGGTAAGATTTAGCATGATCCACTCCCCCCCTAGAACACCTCACGTAATTAATGGACGCCCCCTAAAGTGGAAATATTGGATTATGAAAACAACTTTTTCAAGAGGAATGTGAGCAAAATGATACATATTCAAGCGTTGAACACTGTGAACTTCAGATTTGACACCCAAGGATTGAATGTGTTATACAATGATATCATCTGAAACTTGAGAAACCGTGGTTGATGAACGAATTTTAAATTTTAGATAAATGTGGTCTGTGATAATTATTTTTATAAAAAAAAAATTTTTTATATATATTTTTATATTCTCATATTTGTGTAATAATTACCGTAACTCCTATTCTTTCCTGCTTCACAGCGTTATTTATATTTGTAAAAAATGCTTGCCGTAAGATGGACGGTGTGGCTTAATGTATATAGAATAAGCGAAAGGAAATTTAGTATAGACCGGATAGCTCAAATGGTAGAGTAGCCGACATGTCTTCGGAAGGTTCTGGGTTCGAATCCCAGTCCGAGCTATCTAATAATTTTTTCTCGCATATTCTATAAACTCACATTAAGATGATCCTCTCCACATTCCTTTCTCAATCCTTTCCTACCAATATCCTGTTACGTGAATGTGGAACGCTTCACGTAATAATTACCGTAACTCCTATTCTTTCCCGCTTCACAGCATTATTTATATTTGTAATTGTAATTGTAACGTTATCTTATTATAGTCATGTCAGTAGTTATTGACAAGTGTTTTAATGTGATACGATAGATCTCAAATGCAAAACTTAATTTAAATATTGCCGGGAAAAAAAAAAAAAAAAAAATTGCAGATAAAGTAGTAAATATCATTTTAATTATCCCAACCATAATAATTAAAATGATCTAACCTATAAGTCAGTTGTAAACACGCTTGACAGTTAGACGTTGTCGAATGTTTATTTTATATAATTAATTTACTAATTAGAATGGTATTTGAGAGAAATCTTAACAAGTTGTTGAAATTGTAATTTAAAAAAGTTTGGAAAATCCAAAAGTGCACGACTCATAATGCTCATTTAATTATGAAATATAAATAAAAAAAAAAAAAAAAAACTTAAGTCGTTCAAAATTAATTGCCGAAAAAACAGCTGTATTAGGAAGGTACTGGACAAGCGCTCCTGGTGGAATAAAATGTACATAATATCTATAGATATAGATGTATCACTATCCATGTTAATTTTACGTGGATATATATATAGATATACAGTCTTGTAGTTTTCGTTTTTTATTAATTGTAATTAAACGACACTGAATCAATTAACCATTCGCATTCAGTGACCTACAATCGTCGATTAGAATTTAAAAAAAAAAAATTTAACTCAAATAATGGATTTTTTCACAAGTTACAGTGTTTCCGGGTTTCACACATGACGGACAGGAAAATTTTTTGACCTATTTTGGTGTTTTTTTCCAATTCTATTGCAGTAAATCAATTTTTAAAAAGTATGAAATTAATCTCCATTAAATTATCTCGACAATAGTATGCAAAATATCTTGATTCCGTGAACTAACAAGGCTATAATAATAAAAATAGCCGCCAAAATGAGGCGAAAAAAATTTTTCGATCGTAAAGCACTCTCTGATGCTTCGCATCATGAGTCGTGCAAAAAAAAAAATGTTTGAGATTATGAATATGCTGTTTTACTCGATTACATCTATTGACTGTGTAAAAATGAGACAAGGATGTTAACCATAAGAGTAACTATTGTTATCTTAACTTATTTTGTTGTATATGTCAATTATTTGTGTTAACTAAAAATAATTTTTTATTTTTAGTATGCCTGATGAAGCTGAAATAAATCAGCGAAACGTTGCAATTCCTATAATTTAACATCTTCATTTATTGTCCAAATTCCCAAGATCTACCCAGCTAGCAAAATGACGTATTAAGTTATTCCGAATGAGCTCAGATTTCTGATTTGGACGTCAGAGTCTACGTCCAAAAGACGTCTTTAAGACCTTCTCAAGAGGTCGAATGCGCCGCTTATTGTAGAATTTAAGAACTCATCAAAACGAGCTCTTAAAGAGCTCTTTTTTCTGAACTCGCACAAATGAATGATTTTTGATCTCTATACGCTATTATAATGATAACAATAATAAGAACACAACAAAAATAATATTAATAATAATAATAATAATAATAAAAGTAAATTATGAAAAATAATTCAGAGTTTCATGAAGCACCGATGCTGATTTCGAATGTTTATTATTTTAGCTAGACCTAATATTGTCGGTTTAAAGAGAGAAAGTGAAAATCGCAATTGCCTTAACTAAGATTCGAACCCGAGTCGCGCGCGTGCTAGATCGATACCTAACCCCCTACGCTGTTCAAACGATATGTCGTTACACATCTCATTATTCTTATAAGCTAAGTTTATATAGTGATGAAATGTTGCGATCATTGTCTATATTATTTATTCTATTTGATACTGTGTATCGATAGAGAAAAAGTAACTTTTACGAATCCACAGATTCGGTAGAATCTGGCGCCAAGTTCCGTTCAAATCCGTTGTAAACGGAGCGCCAGACCACCGACTGTGTTTACTGTAAGCAGAACGGTTTTTTGAGGTTGCGAAATTTTATTTAATTCTACGGTACTTTTTTTACCCAATTTGTTTATCATAACAGTAATTCATAATTTATTTCACCGTATTAATTAATTATATTCACTTATAACAATTTATTTACTTGAAATTATTAAATTTTATCAGCACATACTATAGCTCGCTCACAAATTTCGATCCTGACTTTTTTTTGATGGAGAAAGGTCAGCGCCACAGACTAGATAAAATAAAAATGTGTAGTAATCCTCCTATAGATAAGCAACTACAGTTAAAAAAAGTAATTCACAGCTTACATTTACGGCCGCCAGGGTGCACTGGAATTATATCTACATAAACTGTAGCTTCAAGGGGATAGTTTGCAGTAAAAAATTCTGCCAACGCGAGATTTAAGTTGGTACCAATTGTAAATTTTCATTATAATTACAAAAAATACTAAAATCCGAACAAAAACAGTTTCACTGTAAGAAAATCGCGCCAAGTCCACGTTCGTAAGACTATTAGGAAAAAAAAAATTTTTTTTTCTTTACAAAAATACAAAAATTAAAAAATTAAAAAATCCAAGTAACCGATATGATTGTTTATGATTTTCGGAAATTAAAAAAAATCTTATTGTAAATTTAAAAATTAAAAAAAATTTTAGAACGTACTTGGTGTGCGTCATTGTGTATTTCAATTTTTTTAAAGTCCTAGTAAATAGATTTTACGAATTTCATTAAAAGTAATAATATATTACACACCTAGGGAAGTAAAGTAAGAAATGTCTCAGATCACATGTAATTGTCGGCCGAGGCGAAGCCGAATATTTTGCAACCACGCACACTAAATACGTTCTAAAATTTTTTTTTTAATTTTTAAATTTACAATAAGATTTTTTTTAATTTCCGAAAATCATAAACAATCATATCGGTTACTTGGATTTTTTAATTTTTTAATTTTGTATTTTTTTGTAAAGAAAAAAAAATTTTTTTTTTCCTAATAGTCTTACGAACGTGGACTTGGCGCGATTTTCTTACAGTGAAACTGTTTTTGTTCGGATATTTATATACTAAAAAATATTCAAAAGTCTACCTGTAATATTTTTTTAAATAGTCTATATAAATTTTGTTTACTTTTCACAATATAAAATCTAATAGATAAATTAATGAATATTAAAAATTCAACAATAATTAATAAGTATATAGTTATAAGATATCGTTAAATTCGAATAAAATGTTTAAAATTGATACATGCAAAGTATTCCTTAAATGTAGAAAGTTCACATAATTTTTTCAGATTAGAATCCAATTTTATTATTTTATCTAAATTAGTTTGATTACGAACCAGATTTTAACATTATTGCCTATTACTTCATAATATAATTTAAAATTTTTGAAAAATTTAATTAACCTGGATTAAGAGAAATGAGTTAACCTATGCCAAGTGTATATCTATATATTAATCTATTCAAATTATTTTAAATCATTTAATTCGAATTATTTTTAATCATTTTCAATTTAATTTCTCAATCAGGAAAGTAATAAATCAAAAATAAATAAGATTTTGACAGCTTTATATTAAAAAGAAATTTGTGCTTTTGTTTATAATGTCTATATATAAGCTCATTATACGCAACTCAAAAAGAAGTCCAAAAAAGGGACTCAGTTAGATGTCAGAAAATTGACTCCAAACTTATGAGTTCATTAAGAGCTCTTAGTTCTGACCTCGTAAAAAAGAGCTCCTTAAGACGTCACATTAGGACTTCTATGAGCGAACCACGGTGTGCAGAGACTTAGGTGTAATCTTTGACTCTCGCTTAACCTTTGTAGACCATTATAAAAGTATAATAAATAGTGCTCTCAAAACACTTGGTTTCGTAATAAGGAACACAAAAAACTTTACGAACGTACAAGCAATCAAAGTTCTATACGTATCTGTGGTTCGTCCGAAACTTGAATATGCCTCAGTAGTTTGGTCTCCATCATTCAGGAAAAGCATAAACGAGATTGAGAAGGTTCAACGGAGATTTTTAAAGTATCTGTGCTACAAAGTAAATGGTGAATACCCAACAGTTGGGACAGATTATACAGAACTGTGTGCAACCACGGGAATGCTGTCCTTGGAGGAGAGGAGAGTTATTGCTGCTTTTTTATTTGGCAAGGGACTCTTACGTAACTCTATAGACTGTCCTAAACTGCTGGAACAATTATCGATAAATGTCCCATCGAGGGCTCCTAGAACATACACACCATGTTAACTACCATTAGCGCGATCTAACTTTGAGCAATCAGCCCCTATTTACAGAATAGCGCAGATCTGTAATTTCTTTTTAAACAATGCTGTCTCTTGACCTCCTAAAATTTAACCAACCAATAACGACCAGTGCTTTAGCGTCAATTCTCTTGTCTATGAGACAATAGTATTTACTCATTTTTCTTTCCTGTGTATTTTTCTTTTTTTTTTTTTTTTTTGTTCCCGAGAAAAAATGTTTCTATATAATCATATATAATTGTATATAATCATATATGACTATATATGATTATATATGGAATCACATATATAATTATATACAATTATATATAATCATATATAATTATATACAATCATATATAATTATATATGACTATATATGGAGCAATATATAGCCAAGCAAGATTATATATAGTTCCATATATAATTATATATAGTTATATATAATCATACATGATTATATATGGAATTGTATATGAGGTCATATATAATCATATATATATATATATGACTATATATGGAGCAATTTACAGCCATCCAAGATTATATATAATCCCATATATAATTATATATAAGTATATATAATTATATATGCTTATATATAATTAACATATATAAAAATTTTTTCTTTGAAAAAAAATTTTTTTTTGGTAATCACAAAAAGTATAAAATGATGTTTATAATTACGTTTAAATAATTCTGAAATACAAAATTTGTTACATTTCCTATGAGATGTTTTGGTCTGCTCTGCTACTACCTAATAGTAAAATCATTATTTATTTTATTGTTTAAATAAGTGTTATATTATTATGAAATTCGGTCAAATAAATAAATTATGAATTATGACTATCCAAATATATTTTTAAATCAATTTTTATATTATATTTATGATAAACCCATATGATACATTATGTAGATCATAGAATCATTGTCATCTAAGACAGCAGCACAGAGCAGACAGAAACTTCAAGACGCACGGAGATCACTAAAGTTAAGCAGCATTGAGCAGGGTTAATAGTTGGATGGGTGACCGCTGGTGTTATAGCCGTAAAATTATAGCTAGATATTTTTTTTTTGCATTTTAATTGGTTACAGAGAATTGCGTAGGACCATATTAAATACTCTATCCATAAAATTAACCCAACAATTAATTAGATGTAATAAATATATAATTAAATATTGTTATATATTATTATATATAATTATATATGATTGGATATGGTTATATTTGGCCATTTTTCATATATAATCATATATAACCAATTTATATATAAATATATATAATTATATATAAATATTTTTTCTCGGGTTATTTATGTATTAATATTTTTATGTTAAAAAATATCTTAATGGCACCTCATACTGTTACACTGTATCGCTGTATATATTGTTAGAATGACCCTGTTAATGGCTAGTGCTGTTGCGTCTATGTATAAGAAATAAATAAATAAATAAATAAGGAGTTTTTTAAAAGACTTCATACTGAAATCTTTCTGACTTGGATGCTGATTGGGTAATCATTTAAGTATTTTAAAATCCGAACAAAAACAGTTTCACTGTAAAAAAATCGCGCCAAGTCCACGTTCATAAGACTATTAGGAAAAAAAAATTTTTTTTTTCTTTACAAAAAGATACAAAATAAAAAAGTAACCGATATGATTGTTTATGATTTTCGGAAATTAAAAAAAATCTTATTGTAAATTTAAAAATTAAATAAAAATTTTAGAACGTATTTAGTGTGCGTGGTTGCAAAATATTTTACTTTTAATGAAATTCGTAAAATCTATTTATTAGGACTTTAAAAAAATTGAAATGCACAATGACGCACACCAAGTACGTTCTAAAATTTTTTTTTAATTTTTAAATTTACAATAAGATTTTTTTTAATTTCCGAAAATCATAAACAATCATATCGGTTACTTAGATTTTTTAATTTTTTTATTTTGTATCTTTTTGTAAAGAAAAAAAAAATTTTTTTTTCCTAATAGTCTTATGAACGTGGACTTGGCACGATTTTTTTACAGTAAAACTGTTTTTGTTCGGATTTTAGTATTTTTTGTAATTATAATGAAAATTTACAATTGGTACCAACTTAAATCTCGCGTTGGCAGCATTTTTTACTGCAAACTATCCCCTTGAAGCTACAGCTTATGTAGATATAATTCCAGTGCACCCTGGCGGCCGTAAATGTAAGCTGTGAATTACTTTTTTCAACTGTAGTTGCGTATCTATAGGAGGATTACTAAACATTTTTATTTTATCTAGTCTGTGGCGCTGACCTTTCTCCATCAAAAAAAAGTCTGGATCGAAATTTCTGAGCGAGCTATAGTATGTGATGATAAAATTTAATAATTTCAAGTAAATAAATTGTTATAAGTGAATATAATTAATTAATACGGTGAAATAAATTATGAATCACTGTTATGATAAACGAATTGGGTAAAAAAAGTACCGTAGAATTAAATAAAATTTCGCAACCTCAAAAAACCGTTCTGCTTACAGTAAACATAGTCGGTAGTCTGGCGCTCCGTTTACAACGGATTTGAACGGAACTTGGCGCCAGATTCTACCGAATCTGTGGATATTGACGAGAACTTAAATATTATTAATATATTTTTCTTTCGATAAAAAAAGTTTCATAGCTTCCTTGAAATATGCCTGAAAGGGCCCAACTATCTTAATAAAAAGGTTTCTTTAAATCAATAAGAAAACGTTCGTCAAAAAAATTTACTTGATTTTTTTTTCTGTGCAAATAATTACTTATTAAGTATTACTTAATAATTAATTACTTGTTAAAAATATTATTTTAAAATAAGACAGAAAACTGTTTACCTGTTGTAAAATTACGGATTTCTATAAATTCTCCTGCCTACGTCATAACTAAGTTCTGCCGTTTTCCGTTAGATGGCAGCAGTTAGATAAAAGTAGTTTCAAGCAAACATAGAGAAGAGAGTGTTTCGGAATCAATTGAAAGTATCAAAGTATCAATGTCTTTTGTCTCTGTTTAAAGGTTATAAAAAAAGTACTGGGGAGCGATAGTTATCAGGAAGTTCCAAACAAGAGCTGTTTGAGGGGAGGAAAAATGGTTGAAAGGGAGCAAGGGAAGCGGAAGAAACCGAGAAGTGTAACAACTAAACAGAGTATCGGGATATATAATATGCGAGATAGAAAACAAGCGAAGGAAACAAAATAGAGAGACAAAAATCCTGGTTGGAAAGGGAAGGGGGGGGGGGGGTAGGAGGGGGTGAGATCTAAATGGGGAGGGGGCAGGAGAAAAAAAGACATGTATGGGAACCGCGCATTTATATACGCCGAGATAGAGATAAAATCTCTGTCAATGAAAGCGAGCCGGTGTATCTCGATGGTAATGCGATCCTAGAAATATAATGGCGTTAAAAAATACGCGTATTGGTATTGTCCCTATAAGGTAGATTTTTATGCTACCGATCGCGTACACTGTGTTACGCCGGATACGGTTCTTTTCTTTGTGGAACATAACCAGGATTTGTCGTTTGGCATGTGTAAGCAATGGATGCTGGATATTGCATTTTATGGGGTGTTTTTATACACTCACATATGGAAATTTTGTAAATTTAATAGCACTTTTAATGGGAAGAATTGATTTTAATAAAATTCATTATTTTTTTTATTAAAAATTAAGAATTGCAATATAAGTAATTAGAGATTTTTAATTAATATAATCTTTTTAGCTTAAGAAAGCTTCATTTTTAAAAAAAATTGCATTAATGTTTTTTTTTTTTTAATTTTTAAAAGTAGAATTTTTTGATAAATTTTCTCTATAATAATTTATTTATCGAAAAATTCTAAAAATTGCCAAATAAAAGTAAATTTTATTTAATCTAAATTATTAAATCCCATGAAAAAAAATATAAAAAAATTATATGTTCAAATATATAAAAAATATGTATAGTAAATATATTTTTAATAACTAACTTTTGGCTGATTTTCATATAAATTTTAGATGTATTCAAGATATATCTTAAAATCATAAAAAGTAAATAGCTAAAAATATATAAAATTTATTTTGGATATATCTAAAATATATTTGAAATATATAAAATATATAAAAAAATCGGCCAAAAGTTAGTTATTAAAAATATATATTCTACACTGAGAAAACAGTTTGTTTGGCTCAAATGCGCAGATTTATTTGAAATAAATTAAAAATATGTGTTTAATGTTAACAAATTTCTTCCATTCAAATATATATTACTTTGAATCAGATACTACTTCATTTTGGTTTATTTAACTGAATCGACTCATTTATTTCATTCAAATACCCGAGAAAAAATATTTATATATAATTATAAATATTTATATATAAATTGGTTATATATGATTATATATGAAAAATGGCCAAATATAATCATATCTAATTATATATAATTATATATAACAATATTTAATTATATATTTATTACATCTAATTAATTATTGGGTTAATTTTATGGATAGAATATTTAATATGGTCCTACGCAATTCTGTGTAACTAATTAAAATGCAAAAAAAAATATCTAGATATAATTTTAAAGCTATAACACCAGCGGTCACCCATCCAACTATTAACCCTGCTCAATGCTGCTTAACTTTGGTGATCTCCGTGCGTCTTGAAGTGTCTGTCTGCTGTGCGGCTGTCTTAGATGATAATGATTCTATGATCTACATAATGTATCATATGAGTTTATTATAAATGGAATATAAAAATTGATTTTAATATATATTTGGATAGTCATTATTCATAATTTATTTATTTTACTGAATTTTATTATAATATAACACTTATTTAAATAATAAAATAAATAATGATTTTACTATTAGGTAGTAGCAGAGCAGACCAAAACATCTCATAGGAAATGTGACAAATTTTGTATTTCAGAATTATTTAAACGTAATTATAAACATCATTTTACACTTTTTGTGATAACCAAAAAAAATTTTTTTTCAAAGAAAAAATTTTTATGTCTGTTAATTATATATAAGCATATATAGTTATATATACTTATATATGGGACTATATACAATCTTGCTTGGCTGTATATTGCTCCATATATAGTCATATATAATTATATATGATTATATATAACCTCATATACAATTCCATTTATAATCATGTATGATTATATATAATTCTATATACTTATATATA
The DNA here is from genome assembly GCF_020080835.1 of Cotesia glomerata. Taxonomy (NCBI): domain Eukaryota; kingdom Metazoa; phylum Arthropoda; class Insecta; order Hymenoptera; family Braconidae; genus Cotesia; species Cotesia glomerata. The sequence continues at coordinate 25,244,258 of NC_058164.1, forward strand.
ATTGTATATGGAACTATATATAATCCAGCATGGTTGTATATTGCTCCATATATAGTCATATATAATTATATATGATTATATATAACCTCATATACAATTTCATATATAATCATGTATGATTATATATAATTATGTATGATCATATATAATTGTATATAATTATATTTGTGATTCCATATATAATTATATATGATTATATACAATTATATATAATTATATAGAAACATTTTTTCTCGGGAACCAAAAAAAATTTTTTTTCAAAGAAAAAATTTTTATGTCTGTTAATTATATATAAGCATATATAGTTATATATACTTATATATAATTATATATGGGACTATATACAATCTTGCATGGCTGTATATTGCTCCATATATAGTCATATATAATTATATATGACCTCATATACAATTCCATTTATAATCATGTATGATTATATATAATTATGTATGATCATATATAATTGTATATAATTATATATGTGATTCCATATATAATCATATATGATTATATACAATTATATAGAAACATTTTTTCTCGGGTATTGCTCCATATATAGTCATATATAATTATATATGATTATATATAACCTCATATACAATTCCATATATAATCATGTATGATTATATATAATTCTATATAATTGTATATGGAGCTATATATAATCCTGTATGGTTGTATATTGCTCTATATATAGTCATATATAATTATATATGATAATATATAACCTCATATATAATTCCATTTATAATCATGTATGATTATATATAATTATGTATGATCATATATAATTGTATATAATTATATATGTGATTCCATATATAATCATATATGATTATATACAATTATATATAATTATATAGAAACATTTTTTCTCGGGTAAAGATTTGATAATTGATACCGATATGGTTGTATATGATTTTCGGAAATTAAAAAAAATTTTTTTCCATCAAATTATTCGTAAATGATCCTGTGATAGCACTATTATTTTAAAATATATTCAAAAAGTGCCCTAACTATTAGTGTAATTATAAATATAAAAAAATCATTAAGCCAAAGTTTTCTTGTTCATAGTTTATAAATCTAGGCATTTGCATAGTGACTGTAAGGGGGCGTCCATTAATTACGTGAGGTGTTCTAGGGGGGGAGTGGATCATGCTAAATCTTACCAAATCTCACTTAGGGGGAAGGGGGGGGGATCTTAATAAATATCACGTAATTTTTTCTCTAGCAGAAAACAGTGTAAAATTGCGTGAAAAAGTATTTCTATAATAAAATATGGCCAAATTTGACACAATAGTGTTTGTCGTATTCGTCTGAACCCTGCAGAGCAGCAAAGTAGCGCTCGATTGTTTAATTTGATTATTGATCGATAGGATTCACTAATTTTTTAGGTATAGATTTCTTTAGAAATCTATCGGTGGTAGCCGATCTCATGTCATAATTTTAATACAATTTTGTCATAATATGTTTAATTATCTTCAATTTAAACTATTGTTCGTCGACTTTTAATACTTTTTTCAATTTATTTCGTAGTTGAGAAAATTCAAAAAAAATCAATAATAAATTAAATTTTAGCTTTTATCATCAAATGACTTTTTATATGTAAAAATCCTATTTTTTAGGTAGATGTCTTTAAATATCTATTTGCTGTAGTCAGTCTCATATCGTTATTTGCAAAAATATAATAAAAAATAAATTTTAGGACATTACGGCCTTTTAATAACGTGTTTTTTTCAATATTCAAACAAGAAATCTACCTATCCATGTCGGGTGTAGCCGAATGGCACTTTTTTTCTCAATAATCCAACCCGTTTACAGCCAAAACATAAATTTTGAATAATCTCGTGTGAGATTAGGGGAGGGGGGAGGGAGTTGAGGAAAATCTTACGAAATCTTATCAAGGGGGGAGGGGGGGGTCAAAAATTCTCAAAAATGCCTCACGTAATTTATGGACGTCCCCTAAGTTGCTAGCCAATTATTAATTTAAAAAAAAAAATATCAAAATTTCATCTAAAAATTTGTTTTTTTCATTTATAATAGCAAAAAAGTAAAAAATTTCAACATTTTTAAAAAGTAAAAATTTTCCGTCACAGTGAGTAAAAAAGTATCCAATAAATTATTGTGATTTACCTTTAATAAAACTCCATAAATTTTTTCTATGTATTTCGAGCAAAAAAAAAAAGGGTTATATTGCTTCTTAAAAAATCTCAAAACATTTTACCTTTCTTAATTTTTTTCTTATAGAGTTAACCCAGTTAAAAAAAAGGGTTGACACAGGAAGCGACAATAAATAATTGGTGAGTTTTGATTTTTACGAAGACTTTTAAAAAACATCTTCAGTGGGTCATCTTTTTATTTCGGATTCCCAAGTTTAAAAAGTATTTTTCTTTCTTTCTTTATTTTATTGTCGGCCTCCTGCGTGGTGAGCTAAACTTTTTATTAGGCTTGTAAAAAGTCCTTTGATTTTTACTTTTACTTTTAGTTTTTTTTATTGCCCTTTTACTCAAATGCAACAGTATTTTTTTTTGTAATATTAATTTTTCTCATTCTTAAAAAATAAATTTTTTTTTTATAAAAAAATATTATAAGACAATTTTTAGGATTTTTGAATAAATAAATTATTGTAAAAAAATTAGAGCATTAAATTTCCTTTAAAATAATATTTTTTGCTTAATTATTTAAAAGTTTAAATAAAAAAAATTACAATTAATATTCAGGAATATTTTCAAAAATATTTAAAAATATTTTCGGTAAATCTTGAGAAGCAAAAATTTATAAAAAAAAAAATATAAAAGCACATTAAGAGCGAATCTTGATGAACAATTTCGATTTTATCACCCTAAGACCCTTAAAATGATAATGATAAATTTCTTTTACCTGCCGACAATCTATGATAGGTTGGATAAATAAATAGGCGACTTAAAACGGATGAAAATGGTTAGATATTTAACGCATGTGTGTATTGTACTCGAGATCGGTACTGAACGGAATAGAGTAAAGTGAAAACAAATTTATTTACTGGTGCACAGAACGAATGAGTGGATGGAGAACATTGATGCCCGATAGAATGAGAGCTCATGTGTTTGGACGTTAAGAACCTGGAAAGAGGTTTTAGTCGCTCGGTAATCCGTCAAGCGCATACGCCAGAGGTCATGTTTACGCGGTGCTATATAACAGTGAATATGTCAAGGGGTAAACTTTTTTAAAATAAATATAAATAAAATTTTCGAGGGAGTAAATGTTCCGCGACAGCTGTTCGCGTCGCTCAATGACACGCCCGTGGATTTAGATTGGTTGGGTGTATAACATGTATCCTTTGCTGCTTGTTGAAAGAATTTTTATAATGGTAATAAATAGATCCGAGCGGAAAAATTACGCTTTTATTTATTTTTTTTTGATGGTGTTGGTTTCATTTTTGGGATTTTTGAATTTTTAGGGGCAAATATCTCTGTTTTAAGTAGAGATAGCGGAAAAGTTGTAGCTAGTGAAATTCTGAAAAGATTGAGCCCAAGCCGGTTGCAGTGCGATGATTAGGTCAGAAGATATAAAGGTTTTAGTATTCATATATGTGCGGAGAAATTATAGCAAAATTTTGGAGATCGGATTTTTGGAAAAGTTTTTTGGGAAGTTTGGATGGAGGTATCCTGATGAATTTTTTTGGAGAAGTTAGTCTGGAGTGTAAAGGAACTTTTGGTCCAAAATTTGAGGTTTTATGATGGTTTGGTCCAAAGATATGACAATTTAAATATTAATGTGTATCAAGAGTCATTTATAGCAAAATTTTGAAGATCGGATTTTTGAGTTTTTTTAAAAAGGTTTTTTGGGAGGTTTGGATGGAGGTATCCTGATGAATTTTTTTGGAGAAGTTAGTCTGGAGTGTGAAGGAACTTTTGGTCCAAAATTTAAGGTTTTATGATGGTTTGGTCCAAAAATATGACAATTTAAATATTAATGTGTATCAAGAGTCATTTATAGCAAAATTTTGAAGATCGGATTTTTGAGTTTTCTTGAAAAAGTTTTTTGGGAGGATTGGATGGAGATATCTTGATAAATTTATTTGGAGAAGTTAGTTGAGAGTGTAAAGTAACTTTTGGCCCAAAATTTAAGGTTTTATGGTCGTTTGTTTAAAAAATATGACGGTTTAAATATTCATATGCATCAGAAGTCATTATAACAAAATTTTGATTATTATGGTTATTAAAGTTTAAATTTCTCAGTAACGGTTAAGGATATCAAAGAAGTTACTACAAAAGTTATAGCTTGTAAAATTTTGATGAGATTGAGCCCAAGCCGGTTGCAGTGCGATAATTAGGTCAGAAGATATAAGGCTTTTAATATTCATCTACATGCAGTGTCATTATGGAAAAATTTTGAAGATCGGATTTTTGAGTTTTTTTAAAAAAGTTTTTTGGGAGGTTAGGATGGAGGTATCCTGATGAATTTTTTTGGAAAAATTAGTCTGGAGTATAAAGTAACTTTTGGCCCAAAATTTAAGGTTTTATTACTTTTAAGTAATCAAAAATTTGAAATTCTCAAAATTTTTTAGGGACTTTTCCGGAACTTTTGCGGAACTTTTGCGGAACTTTACGGAACTTTTTTGGAACTCTGCAGAAACAACATTAAAAAAGTTTACTTACAAATTTTTGAGTAACCAAAAATTTAAAATTCTTAAAATTTATTAGGAACTTATCTGGAACTTTTCAGGAATCTTTCCGGAACTTTTTCAAAATGTTTTTTGGAACTTTTTTAATACTGTTTCTACAGAGTTCCGGAAATGTTCCGCAAAAGTTCCAAAGAAGTTCCTAAAAAATTTTAAGAATATCAAATTTTTGGATACTTAAAAATTTGTAAGTAAATTTTTTTAATATTGTTTCCAAAGAGTTCCGCAAAAATTCCGGAGAAATTCCTCAAAAATTTTAAGAAATTCAAATTTTTGTTATTTAAAAATTTGTAAGTAAATTTTTTTAATACTGCATCTAAAGAGTTACGCAAAAGTTCCTTAAAAATTTTAAGAATTATAAATTTTTGGTTATTCAAAAGTTTGTAAGTAAACTTTTTTAACGTTGTTTCCAAAGAGTTTCGAAAAAGTTCCGCAAAAGTTTCGCAAAAGTTCCGGAGAAGTTCCTTAAAAGTTCCGGAGAAGTTCCTAATAAATTTTAAGAATTTCAAATTTTTCGTTACTCAAAAATTTGAAAGTAAACTTTTTTAATATTGTTTCCAAAGAGTTCAGAAAAAGTTCCGGAAAAGTTTCTCAAAAATTTTAAGAATTTCAAATTTTTAGTTACTCAAAAGTTTATAAGTGAAATTTTTTTACCTGTTTCTAAAGAGTTCCGGAGAAGTTCCGCAAAAGTTCTGGATCGTCTCATAATCGGAACTTTTCTGAGGAATGTTTCCGGAATTTTTTTTTTACACGGGTATATTATAACAAAATTTTGTTTGCTATGACTTTTAAAAATTAAATACATCAGAAAGAGTTAAAAATATAGAAAAAGTTATCTCAATAGAAGTTATATTTTGTAAAATTTTGAAGAAAATGAGACCAAGCCCATTAGAATCAAACAATTGAATCGAAAGATATGACGATTTAAATATTGAAATGTGTTTAGTAGATAAAATTTTGATTTTTATTTTATCTAATTTTCTGATTAATTATAAAAAATCAAAGACAAAACCCGAATTGATATAAATAATAATCGTAGGGGGTCGAAATTTCCGGTTGTCGCACGTGCCCACTTATTGACGCAACTGTCGCTGGACCCGGCTGTAAAGAGGACAGATACTAGACTGCTATAAGAGTAGTTAGGCGGCTCGACAGTTGGTCATTGGTACAAACATAAATTTTTCGACACATATATAAATATCGGACATATATAAGTTATTCTATATATAGTTAAGGCGAGCATGCAGCTTTCAACAATCAGTATCGAGGGGCCTTTTATTTAGCGTTTTAGTGGACACGGACACTTATAATAGCAGACTTCGGTAGCCCGGACGTCCTACAGAAGGTCCAGGCTCTTTCATTTCGGACATTAAGTATCACACAATGTCAACGTGTACAAGCGTTAAAAGTTAAGCTGGTAAGCCGACTAATAAGACCAACTGGAGACTGTTTATTTTATTTTGTGTGCTCGGAGGTTTCTGAATTATACCCAGTATCGTTTTACGATATAATTGGTCTTTTTATTTCTTATTTATCTTTTGTCACTTCTGGTTATTTTATCGCCAAATTATCTTAATTATCTCTTTAGAATTTTGTAAGCTACAAATTTGGTCTATTTGTTTTTTTTAAATTCTTAATCATTGCCGAAATATTCAAGCTTTAACATTTATAATGACCAAAATTTGGTTATAATAACTTCTGACATATATGAATATTTCAACCGTCATATTTTTTAAACAAACGACCATAAAACCTTAAATTTTGGGCCAAAAGTTACTTTACACTTCGAACTAACTTACCAAAAAATTCATCAGGATACCTCCATCCAATCCTCCCAAAAATTTTTTTAAAAAACTCAAAATTTGATCAAAATTTTTATAATGATTTTGGATACATACGAATATTTAAATTGCCATATCTTTAAGAAAAACAATTATAGAACCTTAAATTTTGGGCCAAAAGTTACTTTACACTCCCGACTAACTTTTCCAAAAAAATTCATTAGGATACCTCTATCCAAACCTCCCGAAAAACTTTTTTAAAAAAACTCAAAAATTTGATCTTCAAAATTTTGTTATGACTTCTGATACATATTAATCTTTAAATTGTCATATCTTTGAAACAGACGATCCTAAAACCTTGAATTTTTGGCCAAAAGTTACTTTAATCTCCAGACTAACTTCTCCAAAAAAATTTCATCAAGCTACCTCTATCCAAACCTCCCAAAAAAACTTTTTTAAAAAAATTCAAAAATTTGATCTTCAAAATTTTGTTATAATGACTTTTGATACATACGAATATTTAAATTGCCATATCTTTGAAAAAAACCATTATAAAATCTAAAATTTTGGGCCGAAAGTTCCTCCACACTCCAGACTAACTTTTTCAAAAAAATTCATCGGGATACCTTCATCCAATCCTCCCAAAAAAATTTTTTAAAAAAACTCAAAAATTTGATTTTCAAAATTTTTTTATAATGACTTTTGATACATATTAACATTTAAACGGTCATATCTTTGGAACAAACGACCATAAAACCTTAAATTTTGGGCCAAAAGTTACTTTACACTCTAGAGTAACTATTCCAAAAAAATTCATCAAGATATCTCCACCCAATCCTTCTGAAAAACTTTTTTAAAATAACTCAAAAATTTGATTTTCAAAATTTTTTTATAATGACTTTTGATACATATTAATATTTAAACGGTCATATCTTTGAAACAAACGATCATAAAATCATAAATTTTTCTTCAAAAGTTACTTTACACTCCAGACTAACTTTTCCAAAAAAATTCATCAGGATCCCTCCATCCAATCCTCCCAAAAAACTTTTTAAAAAAAACTCAAAATTCCGATCTTCAAAATTTTGTTATGATGAGTTTTGAAACATATGAATATTTAAACGGTCATATCTTTGAAACAAACGATCATAAAACCTTAAATTTTGGGCCAAAAGTTCCTCCACACTCCAGACTAACTTTTCCCAAAAAATTCATCAAAATTCCTCCATCCAATTCCTCCAAAAAACTTTCTAAAAAAAACTCAAATTTTTTTCTTTATAACTTCCACTTAAAAATACTTTCCCCCAAAACTTCGAATCCTTCCAAAGTACCAAAAACAGACCACCCGAAATTCTCCAAAATTGCGTGAGTCCATCAGTATGACTCTTAAAAAAATTTTCCTCGTCATTATTACACGATGTAAATAAATGGTGCGACACATAACACATTCCAAGTACAAAATCATCAGAACGAAGTATTTATAATGATTTATACTAAAGTATAATGCATGTAGGTACAAAAGATTAAATAAAGGGGGTCTTTGAGTACCAAAATATTTTGTACGGGCGGTGCAGTGGCCGATACGGCTAACCTCATTTTTCATCTTCTTTGTTCGTCTCCGTCTCAATCCACAGGAGCTTCTCTCTCTCACTCATGAGACATGACACGTGAGATTAGTGACTCCATCTTCAAAGCGTTAGTATTTTTTATCCTAGCAATGCCAAATAAAATACCAGGGTGGAATTGAAGAAAGACCAGGTGGAGTTGAATGAGCCATCTCGGCTTTCACCACGGGGGCACGTATCCTCTATTTATTCGGTGAGAGGGTGACATTCGCGCTCGAACAACCGTGACATAACATTATATTTATGTTGTCACCGAAAGCGTCAACTAGAGACTGCCACTGTGCCACTGTGCGATGAGTGAGATGTTACATTTTAAGGAATCGCTCTATTATATCAAATCAATGCCTTTTCTTATATATTTATTATTATATGGATACGATTCAATGTGTTTATTGTAACACTGAGTGAGAAAATAAAACCCCACTGTCGGGGGCACGTTTACTTTTGAGTAAACATTCAAGAGCGCCCCCTACCTCGTATTCTTGCTTCTTATTGTGGTCGTAGAAGCTCGAGTCATCGGGATAACGAATTTTTACAGTAAAATAAGAGTGTTTTGGCTATAAAAGAGGAATTGCGGGTGGTTTTAGGAATTTGGAACGTTTTCGGCAAATTTGGTCGTTAGAATTTGTTTTAAGATGACAGTCAAGTCTTTTGATAATTATACACTACAATGGAAAAAATATAACTATTAATATTCGAAAATACTCTATCTCTAGATAGATAATTAAGAAATGACCTTGTATCTCGTGAACTATTGACATTTTTAAAGATATAAGCTCATCTCGATGTTACACTCATCAAGAGCTTTCATTTAAGTACCCACATGCATTTTTGGTATATCTTTCATATATACATATATATAATATATATTTTAAAGATATAAGCTCATACTGATGTTACACTCATCAAGACCTTTCATTTGAGTACCCACATCAATTTTTCATATATTTTATATATTTATATATATTATATATATGTATATTTAAAAAATATATTTAAAAATGCATGTGGGTACTCAAATGAAAGCTCTTGATTAGTGTAACATCGGAATGAGCTTATATCTTTAAAAACGTCATTATTTAAGAAAGTACAGTGCAATTCAACAATATATAAGATACATAATTAAGAAATGACCTTGTATCTTGTGAACTATTGACATTCTTAAAGATATAAGCTCATCCCGATGTTACACTCATCAAGAGCTTTCATTTAAGTACCCACATGAATTTTTGATATATTTTTCATATATACATATATATAATATATATTTTAAAGATATAAGCTCATACTGATGTTACACTCATCAAGACCTTTCATTTGAGTACCCACATCAATTTTTCATATATTTTATATAGTTATATACATTATTATATATGTATATATGAGGAATATATCAAAACATTCAATCTTATTAAAATCTAGTTTTTCAATAATATAAAACCTAAAAATTAAAAATTTTCCCTGAACAATTCTAAGCTGCATTAAATTTTTTTACTAGCTTGGTTGATTTTACTGTCAAATATTAAAAAATATCACACATATTAACTTTTTATCTCCAAAGTAATTGACAATTTAAAAAAACCTACATTAGTCACTTGAAATTTAAAATAACCCAATTAATTTGATAAGCAACTATAAAAAACAAAAATTTTGTTTTTTTTTTTAACTAAAAAAAAACTTCTTTAATTTTTTATTTCAAAATCAAAGCAATAATAAAATAGTAAAAAAAGCTAACGGCCCTAAATTTATACCCATACAAAAAAAAACGTCATTTTAGTATTTTTCATGTTACCACATCTCGTCAACTATCGCATTATTCTTCTCCTGCCTGCGTATGTATACATCCATAAATATATTCAGTATTCCTCCGAGAACCCCATTACAAAAACTAGTGTGCCGTTGTCTGCGATTTGAATCGCTGCTAAAGGCAACAATGAGTGCGTGACATCGTTTACTTGGGAACCCCGCAGCTCGCCACGGTGCCAATTCACCCGAAACTCGTGCATGGTATATAGAAGGGCCCGAAAATTCCCCAGAACACCCGTGACGTCTTCATTAATGAATGAAAAATTCACCTCTCAAACTCAAAATGCTGCTACAGTTTCGCCATTTATTATCCAACATAAATTACCTTGTTAATTCCTGCGGTGACAGTGGAGCCTCTGTGGTGTTAAATCGATTACCAAACTTGTGCCTCCAAATCCTTTCTGGGAACAACACACTAAAACTTTTCGTTTACGAGCGAGTCATCGATTTTGATGGCTTTTTTTTCGAAATTTTGAACAAAAACAAGTTTTTTGTTGATCAGTCAACTCAAAACTGTCCATATCTTTCCAATTTATCGATCTAAACACAGAAAATTCTTCATATACTCATTAAACTGATGATAACCAAAAATGACATTTTTGGTTGCATTTCAATCCAAGCTTACTTTTTGATGATTTAACCGTCGAAATTAATGCAAATCCACTAAAAACTTTCGCGAACCCTTTCTTGCAGCTAACCCTTCAAGTTCTGATGAAATAATTACATTAGCACCACAAAAAAAGACGAAGTCTTCAGAAATTCATTGAACAGATGATAACCAAAAATGACATTTTTGGTTGCATTTCAATTCAAGCTTACTTTTTGATGATTTAACCGTCGAAATTGATGCGAATCCACTAAAAACTTTCGCGAACCCTTTCGTGCAGCCAACCCTTCAAGTTCTGATGAAATAATTACTCCAGCACCACAAAAAAAGACGAAGTCTTCAGAAATTCATTGAACAGATTATAACCAAAAATGACATTTTTGGTTGCATTTCAACTCAAGCTTACTTTTTGATGATTTAACCGTTGAAATTGATGCAAATCCACTAAAAACTTTCGCGAACCCTTTCTTGCAGCCAACCCTTCAAGTTCTGATGAAATAATTACTCCAGCACCACAAAAAAAGACGAAGTCTTCAGAAATTCATTGAACAGATTATAACCAAAAATGACATTTTTGGTTGCATTTCAACTCAAGCTTACTTTTTGATGATTTAACCGTTGAAATTGATGCAAATCCACTAAAAACTTTCGCGAACCCTTTCTTGCAGCCAACCCTTCAAGTTCTGATTGAACAATTACTCCAGCACCACAAAAAAAAAAAACGAAGAATATCATTTTTTTTGGCGCCAATTCGGAAACCAGTATAAGAATTTAATAAAACGAGGTTGGAAGAAATTTGTTGAATAATTACCACAATAGAAAAGGTTAAACAAGCTCCTGGCTCGAATTCGACAGTGGGGTCAGGTCAGTGAGCTGGTTAAACTGGGTAAGGATGTGGCCACGGGTGTGGTACCGAGTTTATAAACGAGCTGGAACCTTTATGGACCGTAAAGATACGCGTCCAGTTTATGTCCATTCGCAAGCTACACCATACACCATTCCAAATCGTATAGTGTAACACTATAACTACCTACACATTTAATGAACATGGGTAAATTCGCCTACGAGGATTTAGAGGCATTATTTTTTATGGCAGGGGCAGCTACCCTTGAACTCCGTCAATAAGACCTCCTGGTCGTCTTGCCCGAGGGTTATCCTGAGATTTAGATTCTGACATCAAAATGCGGTCGTTTGGGTGGAAATTGATGGAACTTGGAGCATAATTATCCGATTTGAACTATTTAAAATTTTTATGAAATAGTTTTAAATAATTGAGTAAAATTTATGAATCAAATAAGCCGACATCTGAAAATTTTTATAATTTTTTCGCAAGAAAAAATTATAAAACAATTAGAAGAAATAATTACACATGTAAATTTGAAAAATTATCCCTGCAATTTTTTAAAAATTTTTTTACTTGCAATTTAGTGAAAAAATACAAAAATTCTTGGCTAATTTTAGTATCACGTAAAGTTTAATTATTTTTCAATAAACATTTATATTTTTCCATTTTAACATAAAATATTTCGTACTAAAAAATAAAATCTCTCTTACACAAGAACTAAATTTTAACTAACTCCAAAACAAAATAATTAAACTCTCTTGAAGATGTTCTTGGCTTTAGACAATCCAACAGCAGCGCCGCCTCAAGATGCCCAAAAAAACGACACATTACTAATATATCAACAGACTGAGCGTAAGTTCGCTTACGCTGTGATTGCTAAGTGGTAGCACTCTTTCTTTGGTGCTTGGTCCGATCAGGGTTCGAGTCCGGTCTCGGGCGTATTTTATATTATTTTAAGTTTCTCAAAAAATCAATATTCTCAAGTCTCGAACATTGATGTTGAGTCAAGTATTTACTTCTCGAGCTTAGAGAATAATTTTTTAAATTTCCAAGTCCTGGACGTTTAAATAAAAATGTCTTGGCTTAATTTAAAAATAAATTTTCCAATCAAAATTTATTTTTTTAATTCAACTTTTTTAATCCTATTAATTTATGTACTAAATATATGTACCTATTGTACTATGTGACTGCCGTGACTTGTGAACTATAAATAAATAAAATTTTGCTTTATTAAATAATGATTTTTGTTAAATTGCACTGTACTTTTTTAAATATTGACATTTTTAAAGACATAAGCTCATCCCAATGTTACACTCATCGAAAGCTTTTATTTGAGTACCCACATGCATTTTTTATATATTTTTCATAAATATATATATATATATATAATATATAAATATATGAAATATATAAAAAATTGATGTGGGTACTTAAATGAAAGGTCTTGATGAATGTAATGACAAAATGAGCTTATATCTCTAAAAATGTCAATAGTTCACATGATATTTATTAAAATGCCCAATACTTTCTTAACTATTGACGTTTTTAAAGACATAAGCTATATTAATTTAAAATAAATTTCTTGAATTGAAAAAAAATATTTTTTTTCTTTCAAAATATTCTTCTTGTACAGCTTTTTTATAGAGTCTTTGAAAATAAAAAAAAAAAGCGATAGAAAATGATGAAGAAAATTAATATTATAATGAAGCCCATTACTTGCGACACTTATTTGAATATCTGAATATTGAGTAGATGAGCGTTGCAGGATCGCCCAGGTATATCCACCGTTTACGATCCATTGGTAGTTTTATTATCCTCTAGAGTACTTCCGGCGACCTCATAATGACCCAGTTCTTTTTAACGAAAAACCAACAGGCCCATAATGAAGACCCAAAAATTTTTATTGCTTTATTGACTTGTTTTTTGGCAATTGCCCCAGAAAAAAAAAACAAGATCCCAGAAGTGGGATCTCGTTTTTTTCAACTTTTTTAGTTACATTCAAATAACGGTCGTATTTTTTATTGATCTCTATATTTTTAAACATGGCTCCGGAAAATTTGACTAAAAAATAGTACAATAGTTGTGACCTGACCCCGGAGATAGTCGGAGAATTTTTTACAACTTTGCACTGATTTCTGACCAAAACAGCCCACTTTTTTGTCACTTTTATTTCCATAAAAAATTTTAAATATTTTTTAAGGCCCTAAAATACTCTGCGCAAGTGTAATAAAAAACATTATTTATATGCCCTGAGATTATAAACATGTAAAATAGTTCTAGTTTAACTTTCGACCTTTTTGATCTTTCGAACTTCGAATAGGAGAAAGTTTCAATTTTGGGTGGTTTAAAAATACATTTTTTTTTTTTTTTTTTTTTTTATATTGAAACGTCAATAGAGGGACAATGGGGCTTCGAGAAAATTACATGGGGGAACGGGGTATTGTGGTTAATTGGTAGACCCCCTGCAATTGTCTAAAGAATGGTAAAAAAGACAAAGGAACAAAGAGGGCTTGATTATTTTGGATGATTGATAATTATTTGGAGTATTGTGAAATTTTAACAATTATTAATGAAGGAAAAAGAAAATTTTGTTTAATTGGTTATAATTTATTGACTTTAACTTGTTTTTTTAGTCAAATGTTATATAAATATTCAGATTTTTTTAAGTTTGATTTTTTTTATTTTTAACAGTATGTTTTACAAAATTTGATCAATTTCTATCGAGTTTGAGATATTAGATAGAGTTTTTAATCTTTCATAAGTTAACAAAAAATTCGAAATTATCCACTGAGTAGTTTAAAAGCTATATAAAAAAAAAAAAAAAAAAAAACATAAAAAAATACGTCGAAAAGCATATTTTTGAAAAGTAATTAAATGCAAGATTTTAGTGAAATTTTGAAGAAATTTATGTTAATTTCATGTTTTTTTAAGGTAATAAATAAAATAAATCAGTTACTTTTAGAAAAATTAAAAAATTAAAAAAAAAAATTTTTTTCGAAAACCCTATAAGTTTTTTTTGTTTAACGATATCTTTTGAATCAATTGGCCGATTTTGATGGGATTTACAAAATTTAACGTAGTTTTGCAACCCTTAAGTACTAATAAATTTTGAGAATTATTTGTTAAGTAGTTTAAAAGATACATTGAAAAAATTGCTTAAAAATATTGCTCAAAAAAGCGTATTTTTAAAAACTAATAAAATGCAGTTTTTTAGAAGAATTTTGGAGAAATTTATGTTAATTTTCATATTTTTTGGGGTATTAAATAAAATAAATCAGTTACTTTTGGAAAAATTTGAAAAATAAAAATAAAATTTTTTTTCGAAAACTACATATTTTTTTTTTGATTGACGATATCTTCGGAACGAATCGGCTGATTTTGATCGGGTTGGCGGCATTTTACGTAGTTTTGCAACCCCGAAGTACTGATAAATTTTGAAAATTATTTATTAAGTAGTTTAAAAGCTAGATCGGAAATGTACTCTTTCAAAAATCGTATTTTTGATGACTATAACGATTTGTTGCGAGAATTTAGGGGAATTTTTTAGAAATTCAATATTAGTTATTTTTTTCTGAAGGAATTAAGTAAAAATAATTAGGAATTTTTTGAAAAATTCAAAAATTAAAAAAAAAATTTTTTTTCGAAAACTATAAGTTTTTTTTTGATTAACGATATCTTCGGAACGAATCGGCCGATTTTGATCGGGTTGGCGGCATTTAAAGTAGTTTTGCAACCCTAAGGACCTGATAAATTTTTAAATTTATTTAGTGAGTAGTTTAAAAGCTGTACCGAAAAAAAATGGGATCAAAAAGCGTATTTTTGATAAAAAAAATGAAAAAAAAATCAATAAATAAAAAAAAAAGTAAAAAGTATTGAAATTAGCCGGTTGGATAAAGCGGATAGAAAGTACGAGTGTAAAGTGAGGGTGCACGTGAGTACTCGAGTATGAGTATGAGTACAACCACGAAGTGTAAGCCCCCACATGGTACGCTCCTATCAGTGATTCGGTCTCTCTCTGGTGATTGTGATCTCCGTCTACATTCTACATTCACGTCGCAATTCACATCGAGAGAGTTAAAGGGGTAGAAAGTCAGGCAGCCGAGTGGATGCAGATCAGAGTATCCGCGATGACGAGCGGAGGAAAGAGGACAGAGGAGGGAGTGGAAAAAGGACATACGCGATACAGTTAAATGCCGGGTTAAAAAGACAAAATAAATTCTGGAGGGTTAAACTTGCATACATTCACGTCGAATTAAGTCACTTACACTATTTTATTTTATACCAGGCTGGGATGGGACTACACCCGGAGGGAAAAGAGGAAACGACCAAGAGGATGAGGATGAGAAGAGTAAAGAGTCACTCGATCTCTTTGTAAGCTGGCCCTTTCACAGGCTAAATATTCAACCCTCTTTCTCTTTTAATACTATATTCACTTCCTCGTATACATTACTATCCGTTTTCTATTTTTTACTGGTTTTTATTTCCTGGAGTAGACACTCGGAAAATCCGAAAATGCTGCTAAATTTTTAGATATTTCTAATAATTTTTTTTTTTAATTAACAAATTTTTATTCGTTATTTAATTTAATTAAATTATTCAAAAATTACCGCCTTTAGTTCATTATTTACAAAATTTCCACAGCAAATTTTGGACCTTTGACTTTTTCTCTATTTTATATATTTTTCGAGATATAAACGCAAGAAAATTTATAAAATTAAAATTTTTTATATCTTAAAAAAATATTACTATAAATCTATATTATCAAGAGAATAAGAAAATTTTGTAACCAGTGTATTTATATGATAAAATGGGTTTTTATGGTATCATTAGAAAGGTCTTGACCTGGAGTTGAGCCTTTTCAAGGTTTCATATCATTCTCACCAATAGTCAATTTATAATGATAAGTATTTAGGTTGCATTCAAAAATTATCTCTAGGTACATAATTATGAAATGACCTTGTATCTTGTGAACTATTGACATTTTTAAAGATATAAGCTCATCCCGATGTAACACTCATCGAGACCTTTCATTTGAGTACCCACATCAATTTTTCATAAATTTATATATATTATATATATTAGAGTGGTCCAAAAAATAGATTTTTGCCTATCATCTTAAAAGCTTCTCTAAGGTATAAAAAATTCTCTCCAAAGCGCAGCTTGATATCTCAATTCTTCATGAAGCTCAATGAATTTTTATTTTCCCATTTAAATAATACGTAAAAAATTTTATTTACGTTTTCATTCGGTAAAACTATGAAATACATTTTTTTGTATTTTTCGTCTATTATTCTTGTAGGAAATTTAATTTTCTACAAAAAGTACTGAGGTAGTTTCTTCGTAATCTTAACGAGTAAAAGTTGTTGAGCTTTAAATACTCGCACAAAAGAAAATTTAAACGAAGATAGTTTCAAAGCAACTTTTCGAAAAATTTTTGGTAACTGTATGTAATGATTTCAAAATTTATCAAATTAGACTGTTTCTAATATAATTAACACGTGTCTTTAGATGAAGTATTAACTGTGAATTATGAATAATTTCTCTCATTACAATTTAGATATTTTTCTTATGAGCAGTGATTTTTCAAAATTGAACTTGAATTTCATTACGGAATCTGAATCGAGGGCAAGCTAGTACTTCCGGATGTATACTGAAGTAAATTTTTTTATTTAAGAACATGTAGGACAGGTAGGACAGGTGAATATTTAAATTTTGAACATGATGCTGGGACATTTTTTGACCGAATGAAAATCATGGAACTTTGCAGGAGTACGTAAATAGAAGTCTTCGTGAATTGATTCTTTTATTTTTGAATTCAATCATTAAAAAAAATGATAAATAAACAGGTAGAGTTCGTGCGTAAACTGCCTAATCTCAGGAGTCATCACATATTTAAATAGACAAGCTTAACTATAAAGAAATTGCTAATAAACTTACAACCAATATAATCTTTAAGACTGATTTAATTTTTTGGTTTTTTCTTATTTTAGTTTATATGACTTATAAGACATAATTATTAAAATGCAGCTAGGTTAGGGTAAAACTGATTGTCAACAAAAATTTAATTTACTATATATCTTCATGTAGGCCGCAAGAGAGTGCTAAAAGTAAATTATCTAGTTAAAATTTTTAAGCAGTGGTTAGAGTATTTACAAAGTCTGGTAATCTGCTTCAGTGCATTTTACATGTGGTTCAAATAAACAAACCGATATATTAAATTATCATTTGTTGTCACTGGTCCAGACTGAATTACCGATATCAGACTGTATACCATGTTTTTAAGAAAAAAATATAAATTACATAATCAAATACTTTGAAACAGAAAATGTGATACAACATGGATTCTAAAATCATATCTGATTGAATTTTCTTTTTATTGCGAGTATTTAAAGCTTAATAACTTTTTACTCGTTAAGATTACGAAAAACTACTTCAGTACTTTTTCTAGAGAATTAAATTTCCTAGAAGGATAATTGACGAAAAATAAAAAAATTTTTTTCGTAGTTTTACCGGATAAAAACGTAGATAAAATTTTTTACGTGTTATTTACATGGGAAAATAACAATTCATTGAGCTTCATTAGAATTGAGATATCAAGCTGCGCTTTTGGAGAGAATTTTTTCATACCTAAGAAAAGTTTTTGAGACAGCAGCACTTGAAAAAAAAAAAAAATAAAATGTTTTTGGACCACTCTAATATATATGTATATATGGAAAATATATGAAAATGCATGTGGGTACTCAAATGAAAGCTTTTGATGAGTGTAACTTCGGGATGAGCTTATCTCTTTAAAAATGTCAATAGTTAAGAAAGTACGGAGCATTTTAACAAATATCATGTGAACTATTGACATTTTTAAAGATATAAGCTCATCCCGATGTTACAATCATCAAAAGCTTTCATTTGAGTACCCACATCAATTTTTCATATATTTCATATATTTATAGATATTATATATACGTATATATGGAAAATATATCAAAAATATATGTGGGTACTCAAATGAAAGCTCTTGACGAGTCCAACATCGGGATGAGCTTATATCTTTAAAAATGTCAATATTTAAGAAAGTACGGAGCATTTTAACAATTATCTTGTGAACTATTAACATTTTTACACGGAGAAAAGTAAACTGTAATAAATAACAGTCGATTTATAATAAGTAATGATCAACTGCTGAAAATTACCATTTCAAACAGTAAAATCGTGATTTTACTATTCACTTTATAATATTTACCATTTAAACGTTACAATTTACTCTTTATATGGAAGAAAATACTATTTCAAACAGTAATATTCGCTATGTAAATGTCTAAAATGTTTAAGTATAATAATTAACAATTCAGACTTTGATATTTATCATTTCGTAGCTAAAAAATGATCTTATGATATTTAAAAAGTATAAAATAAAGTTAGTAAATTTCTAATACAAGCAACGTCAATATTTACAAAGTAAAATGGTAAATTTTAAACGCAACGGTAAAAATCAAACTGTAATTATTGACTTGCTTGAATTGGTAAAATGTATATTTTAAAAGTATAATTTTTACTGTTTCAATTGTTAAATTCTCCCAGAGTGAGACCCCCTCTCTTTCATCTGAGTTCCCCTTCTCCTCATAATATCGACTATATATTGAAATGGCAATTTTACTGTTTGAAACTGTAATATTTTTCGATGAAAGAGTCGTTATTTACTATAGTGACAGCTACTAATCACTTATTTTGGATATTAAATTATAAATTGTGGCTTTTATACTTTATACATTAAGTTCTGTAATATTTATATTTTTGCCACCCCGATGTCCGCTGTTCTGTTTGACACTATAAAAATTAACCGGAATCCGAGTGAATATTACAGTTTACTTTTTCCGTGTAAAGATATAAGCTCATTCCGACATTACACTCATCGAGACCTTTCATTTGAGTACCCACATCAATTTTCCATATATTTATATATATTACATATATGTATATATGAAAAATATATCAAACATGCCATGTGGGTATTCAAATGAAAGCTTTTGATGAGTGTAACTTCGGGATGAGCTTATATCTTTAAAAATATCAATTTTTAAGAAATTACAGTGCAATTTAACAAAATTCATTATTTAATAACGCAAAATTTTATTTATTTATAGTTCACAAGTCCCGGCAGTCACATACTTACTGCAAGATTGTTAGTTTTTTATTAAAAAATGTATAATTATACTCAATAAATCACAAAAAATTTTTTTTTTGCCATACAATAACAAAAAAAAATTTTTTTTCCTAAAATCCCTTGACTCTCTAATATAACAGTTTACAAGTAAACTACAGCATTTATGACGTTAAATATCCAAAAAAATTTTCCCATTGACTTTAGGGTTATTTGACAATTTACAATTCACCAACTAAACCCTGTCGCTCCTTATGAACATTCAAGCTTAAAAAAAACTCTTTATTTTTTTATTGCACTACCTCTTTTCTTTAGGGTTCTTTTTTTCTCTTTCGTTGACCATTTTCTCACTTATTTCGTAAGGCCGGCAATAAAAAACCCGATGAAAGGCTTAGTGGTATAAAGTCAACCCTAAACTTTTCCGGAACTTCTGAAAAATTGACCCGAGGGTCGCTCTCGGATGTGGGTCGAAGTACCGTTTTATTTATTGGACCCTTTAACCGTTAGTTGACCCTCTTATTCAAGGACGCATTTATTATTGTTTATTATCAAAAAAATCATCAAATTTATTGTTTAAAAAATTTTTAAAAAAACTTTTTTTTTTTTGTAGTAAGGTAAAAGCCCCAATTATTGACGCTATAAGAGACAAAGTTATGAATTCATTTTTTTTAAGCAATCAAATATAAATATCGATGAATTTTGTTTGTGGTAATGTCTTCAGTAATGTTTTAACTAATCAATTTCTTTTTTACACGCTTTATATTAGCTTCACTTGTATGTCAGTTTGTCAGTATGTCAGTAACTCTCCGTGGGTAATCTGCGCGCCTGCGGCCTTCCTTGGTTCTGGTAGCCGTTTCTCAGGCTCGCTCTCCGAAATCGAACTCTGATTCCCCGTATTTATAATATTTATAAATAATTATTTTTTTATTAGCTTCACTTGTATGTCAGTATGTCAGTATGTCAGTATGTAACTCTCCGTGGGTAATTTGCGCGCCTGAATATTTTTGATAATCAACAAATAATAGTTTAAAAAAACTAAAAAATCACGCTTTTATAAATAAACCAAACTAAAAAGTAAAAATAAATAATAGTTTAAAAACTAAAAAACACGCTTTTTATAGAAAACCAAACTAAAAATAGAAAATAAATTTAAATTAAGAATAGTGTTAAAAATTTCAATAAATATAAATTAATAATAGTGTAAATAAAAAAATGTATTTTATTTTAAAAAGCGTGGGGTGCTTTTAAGATATTATCAAAATGATAATCACTCTACTCATATCTGTCAATAAAATATTTATCCACAGATTCGGTAGAATCTGGCGCCAAGTTCCGTTCAAATCTGCTGTAAACGGAGCGCCAGACTACCGACTATGTTTACTGTAAGCAGAACGGTATTTTGAGGTTGCAAAATTTTATTTAATTCTACGTTACTTTTTTCCTAAATTGTATATTATAACAGTAATTCATACTTTATTTGGACTGTTATTAATTAATTATATTCACTTATAACAATTAATCTAATTGAAATTATTAAATTTAATCAGCACAAACTATAGCAACGCAAAAATTTCGATCCTGACTTTTTTTCGACGGGCAAAGTGATCTGCCACAGACTAAATAATTCGAGAATGCATAGTAATCCTTCATTAGATGGGAAACTACAGTTAAAAAAGATATTTCACAGCTTGCATCTACACCCGCCAGGGTGCGCTGGAATTATTTTACATAAACTGTAGTTTCAAGGGGATAGTTTGTTATAAAAATGCAACCAACGCGAGATTTAAGTTGGTACCAATTGTAAATTTTTATTATAATTACAAAAAATACTAAAATCCGAACAAAAACAGTTTCACTGTAAAAAAATCGCGCCAAGTCCACGTTCATAAGACTATTAAGAAAAAAAAATTTGTTTTTTTCTTTACAAAAATATATAAAATAAAAAAATTAAAAAATCCAAGTAACCGATATGATTGTTTATGATTTTCGGAAATTAAAAAAAATTGTGTTATAAATTTAAAAATTAAGAAAAAAATTTTGGAACGTACTTGGTGTGCGTCATTGTGTATTTAAATTTTTTTAAAGTCCTAGTAAATAGATTTTACGAATTTCATTAAAAGTAAAATATTTTGCAACCGCGCACACTAAATACGTTCCAAAATTTTTTTTCTTAATTTTTAAATTTATAACACAATTTTTTTTAATTTCCGAAAATCATAAACAATCATATCGGTTACTTGGATTTTTTTATTTTTTTATTTTATATATTTTTGTAAAGAAAAAAACAAATTTTTTTTTCTTAATAGTCTTATGAACGTGGACTTGGCGCGATTTTTTACAGTGAAACTGTTTTTGTTCGGATAACTATTGACACCATGCACCTCACGCTTTTTTTAAAATAAAATACATTTTTTTTATTTACACTATTATTAATTTATATTTATTGAAATTTTTAACACTATTCTTAATTTAAATTTATTTTCTATTTTTTAGTTTGGTTTTCTATAAAAAGCGTGTTTTTAGTTTTTTTAAACTATTATTTATTTTTAAAATGATAATCAGTGATATTTACTAATTAATTTTAAATAATTAAATATATGATCTGGATACACCAATTATTGACGGGTTAAAAAACTGATTGATCTAATTATTGACGTACCGTAACCCCAATTATTGACGCCCCTACTGCACATGCGTCGAATCATTTGGTTATATTGTTATTTATCAAAAACTTGATATAAAGTAATCAATATTATTAAAGTTAATTAATAATAATTTCTATGAATGAATAATTATTATGAAAAATATAACAATTTATTTAAAAACTTATTTAACACTAAAACACGCCGAGTTATTTTGACAGTTAAAAACCTTGAATATAATCGCGCATATAACGTATTTTATACTTAAAAAAGGCGTCATAGCGCTGTCGACTGGCTGTCAATATGGGATTCACCATAAAAATTATGAACTAGTTATTGACTCCCATTATTTAAATATCGTAAAGCATACAATTAATTTCGATTATTTAATTTTATAAATATTTCATATATTGTTAATTAAAAAAAAATAGATCATATAATTACATGAAAAAATTAATTTAAACTCGGCAGTTAAAAAAAATGCTTTTCTAACCAAAGTTGTTAAGAAAATAGACGCTCGTAAGCTGATTTGATGAACTGGTGCTAATTTTATTTTTTTTTAATAATTAATATTTAATATTTTGAACTGAATGTGATTTTTTTCAATTTTTTAATTAATTAGAATTTAATAAAAATTTATTTGATCGTTATTCTTATTACAGATAATTTAATATATTTAAAAATAATTTAGGGTGTCAATATTTAGACCCCCGTCAATAATTGGGGCTTTTACCTTATAAAATTGATAAATCTATTATTTTTTATTGCTTCAAGTTTATTTTTAGAAAATTTTATAATTTTATCGATAAAAAACTTATATTTTATTTCCTAACGACCTGTTATTGTACTAAATCCCTCCCCTTCTTCTTCCAAACGACGCATAAGAAATTCCAATGATTAATTACCGAAATGCGTCTTGTTAATTAGGAATTTTATATAAAAGCCAGCTTAAATCGTTGATAAACTCAATTTAAAAAAAAAAAATTCAAGAATGGCCTCTAAAATGTTCTTACTTGCATTTTTTGTAGTCTCAATTTTTGCCGCTAGCGTATCAGGAGAAAATTGCGTTAAATCAGGAAAAATTGTAAGTATATTAAAAATATTATTATAAATTTATTAATTTTTTTTTTTTATTTTGTATAGTGTCATGATCATGCCGAATGTTGTAATCCAAATGACAAATGTTACGTAGAATCACTTGCTAATTTTACTTCTACCTGTCGCGGTGAAGGTAATTTTTATTATATTTTCTATACCAATTTTTTTTTTACTAAAATAATCGTAAATTAATTTAGAGTAAAAAAAAAATTAATTCAAGAAAGAATTTCTATTTTATTCGATTTAAAAATTTTTTGTCTTAATTAAAGATATTTAAAATAATTTTTTAGTTTACGAATTTTTTTCTTGAATATTTGAATTTTTTTTTTTTTTTGGTAATGAATAATTATTAATTTTTTCCTTATTTATTTTTAAGGATTTCTTGGAGGAAGTTGCAAGAATAACATCGACTGCTCGAGAATAACGGGAGGAACTTGTGACAATGGAATTTGTGCGTGTCAGAGTGGCTACACGGAAAGCAAAAAAAATTTGTGTAATCCTGGTGAGTTATTATTATTATTATTTTAGATTATTTTGAGGCGATAAATAGGTTAATTACTATTAATTATCATTGTTTTATCTATTTTAGATGTAAAAGACCCTAACATTACATATGCCAGGAAATGATTGATGTCAAGCTGAAACAAGTAATATATTGAATGTTAATGTAACAAATTAATAAAAGTTTGATAAGTGAAGTTTCAAAAAAGGTTTTTATTTTATTTTTCCTGGGCAATAAAAACTTTTGTTTTTACCTAGAAAGATATTAATTTTATTCAAAATTTTATTTTTGGATCTCTGAGTGAAAAAAAATGTTCAATCAAGGACATTTTACTTTAAAGTTCTCCAACTTTCCGTTACAATCATTAGTTTTCATAAAAAATATTTTTTTCATCGTTAAAAGTTAGAAAACAATGATATTAATATCATCACTATAATTTTTTCATTTTTTAATGTTAAAAAAAATTTTTTTGATGGGCCATTTTACCCCAAATTCTATCAACTCTCCATTACAACTTCCAATTTTTAAGAAAAAATTGTTTTCATTGCCAAAAGTCAGAAAAAATGATATTAATATCATTAATACAGGTCATTTTTTAAAACAGCCAATTTTTTCACTTTCTAGCTGTTAAAAAAATTTTTTTGATGGGTCATTTTGTTCCAAATTCTACCAATTGTCCATTACAACCCTTAATTTTCAAAAAAAAATTTTTTTTCATTGCCAAAATAAAAAAAACAATGATATTAATATCATCACTACAAATCACTTTTTAAAACAATTAATTTCTCCACTTTATTATCTTTAAAAAAATTTTTTGATGGGTCATTTCACTTCAAATTCTACCAACTGACCATTACAACTCTCAATTAAAAAAAAAAAATCTTTTTCATTGCCAAAAGTCAGAAAAAATGATATTAATATCATTAATACAGGTCATTTTTCAAAACAGCCAATTTTTTCACTTTCTAGCTGTTAAAAAAATTTTTTTGATGGGTCATTTTACTTCAAATTCTTCCAACTATCCATTACATCCTTGAATTAGAAAAAAAATTTTTTTTCTTATTGCGAGTAGTCAGAAAACAATGATATTAATAGCATCACTACGGATTATTTTTTAAAACAGTCAATTTTTCCATTTTATAATCTTTAAAAAATATTTTGATGGGTAATTTTACTCCAAATTTTACCAGCTGTTCATTACAGCCCTTAATAAAAAAAAAAAAAAATTTTTCACTTCAAAAAATCAAAACAAAATTCAATTACCATGATAGTGTTCCGTGAAAAAAATCCTTTTCCAGCAATTATTTAGAAGTAAAATATTAACAATTGTGTAGGAAAATAAATTAAAAATTGAAAGCCATAAATCCTTTATGGACAATGACATTAGTGTGCCTGTTTTGTGTCAGCGTATAGCGAAAGGATGCAAGAACTAGGTAAAACTCGAAGAGTTATTGTGTAAAGATTTGTCCGCAATATTTAAAATGTTCGTGCTCGTAAATTGCAAGGGTTGAATGGCCTCGGTTGACAATATACAATGCATGATGTTAAAATTAACAAATGCCGTTAAGTCAAGATAGACGTGTCAGGTTAGTCCGGGAAAATTAGGTATGGGCCCATCAGGTAACCAAACCTTTGAATATAAAACTCCTCAAACCCAAATTAACTCATTCATCGGCAATAATTACCCGTAGCTCGGATTCTACTCAGGCACACGACTTGGGCTACACCTCAGCCTATATCTTAACCTATTGTCATCTGCCCACTTGGAAGTCACATCCGAATTTAAACGTCCATCTACGGGCTATTTATCTTTTCATTTACTTCATGTTTATCTTTATCTTCTGAAATAGAAATAAATAACAAAATTGAGTTTGACTTATTACGGGTTGATGGCCAAAACTAGACTACCGTGCGGTTCGAGTCAACTCCTACTTACTACTGCCGAGTCACAACGAACCTAAACCCTTTTTACTCAATAACAGACTGCATTCATTTATTTTTGTGCTTTTCAGTCTGTTGCTCCTTTGTTCGCACTGTGTTACTGTTATAAATTCAAGGGTATGCAGAGTTGGAAATGAGTTATGGCTCTCTGTGAGGTCAGCCCACATCAGATTGACTATTGGGAGATCTTAGAAGTACCTTCAAGAGTTCCGATTTATAGTTTTCAAGAAAAATTAGGATTTACTCGATCAATCTTACAATATCAATTATATTAATATCATTGTTTTCTGTTTTTGGCAATGAAAAAAAATTTTTTTTTTAATTAAGGATTTTAATTGATAATTGGAAGAATTTGGAGTAAAATAACCCGCCAAAAAAAATTTTTTTCAACAGTTAGAAAGTAAAAAAATTGACTGTTTTAAACAATGATTCGTAGTGATGATATTAATATCATTGTTTTCAGACTTTTAGAGATGAAAAAAAAAATTTTTTTTTTAAATTAAGGGTTGTAATAGACACTTGGTTCAATTTGGAGTAAAATGACCCATTAAAAAATTTTTTTGAAGATAATAAAGTGAAAAAATTGACTGTTTTAAAAAATGATCTGTAGTGATGATGTTAATATTGTTGTTTTTTTAATTTTGACAATGAAAAAAAATTGTTTATTGAAAATTGAGGGTTGTAATGGACAGTTGATAGAATTTGGGTCAAAATGACCCATAAAACATTTTTTTTAACGATTGTTAAGTGAAAAATGGGCTGTTTTAAAAAATGATCTATAATGATGCTATTAATATCATTGTTTTCTGATTTTTGATGATGAAAAAAATTTTTTTTTTGAAAATCAAGGGTTGTAATGGACAGTTCGTAGAATTTGGAACAAAATGACCCATCAAAAATAATTTTTTAAAGATTATAAAGTGGAAAAATTGACTGTTTTATAAATTGATCCGTAGTGATGATATTAATATCACTGTTTTCTGACTTTTGACCATGAAAAAAAATTTTTTTTTTTAAATTGAGCGTTTTAGTGGATAGTTCGTAGAATTTGGAGTAAAATTGGGCATCAAAAAAATTTTTTTTTAAATTATAAAGTAGAAAAATTATCTATTTTATAAAATGATCCATAGTGATGATATTAATGTAATTGTTTTCTGACTTTTGGCGATGATAAAATTTTTTTTTTTGAAAATTGAAGGTTGTAATGGACAGTTGGAAGAATTTGGGGCAAAATGGTCCATCAAAAAAGTTTTTTTAAAAATAATAAAGTGAAAATATTGACTGTTTTATAAATTGATCTGTAGTGATGATATTAATATAATTTTTTTCTGACTTTTGACAATAAAAAAAAATTTTCTATTGAAAATTGAGGTTTTTAATGGAGATTTGGTAGAATTTGGGGTAAAATGACCCATCAAAAAAATTTTTTTAAAGATTATGAAGTGGAAAAATTGACTGTTTTATAAAATAATCCGTAGTGATGATAGTAATATCATCGTTTTCTGACTTTTGGCCATGAAAAAAAATTTTTTTTTGAAAATTAAAACTTGTAATGGACTTTCCCCGCGAATAAACAAGTGTAAAAATTTTTTAACACCCAAGAAAACAATTTCCACTCCCACCACGAATCCAATAGAAAAAAATCCTCGACTGGCTTTATAATAGATATATAACAGGAAAAAGATTCTAATTCAACCAAAGCAAAATACACAATGCACCGACAAAGAAGCACATTTGGAGACCTCCTCCCTGCTTCGGGGATTTCCGGCGGTAATAAACTCTCTTTATAAATAGCCGCCGAGCAAAAATTTATATTTTTACAAAAAATCATCATCATCATGCTCTTCGAATTTTCCACCCTTTAAAAATTGAATTTTTAATGAACACAATATTCGATAACCGCAAAACATGACTAAACTTTTTTTTTAGCGTTCCAGCCTATGACAAAGTTAAAAAACGAATTCCCGATAAAATATCTCCCACAAACGAACGCGCGCTGTCCGAAAACGGTCAATGCATCATGATATAGTTAACAATATATATGTCTATATATATATGTATATGGCGAGTATGTATATGGAAGCTATGATGCGAGTGAGTGCAGGATGAGTAGGATGACGACGTTGATCGTATTAAATCTGCTCGGTGATGCTACGGCTGGTGTCGCTACTGGTGTATGCTGTGTGCTGTTGCCCGCCTATATACTCAATGTCATTTTATCACTCACATATGTGTGCGTGTGTGTGCTCTCGCATGATGTAATCTCTAAACAAACCCGGCGTTAAATGAAATATTGTGCGGTACAGCAGACGGCCTTTGTACTTTGTAATTTACTCACGGATTTTTTATCCCGTTTAATAGAGAACTAAATTTATAAAATTACAAATTATACGCTTTTTTAATCTGCTCAATATTTTTTCTGATAGAAGTTATAACGCCGGATTTTTTTAAAACATACGGAGTAATAAACTTACATCGAAAAATAGGTTTACTTGAGCCAAGAAAATATTTTTCTTCTTAATTATTTTCTTGAGAAAAAAAAAATTTTTTTTGATAAGAAATTTCACTTATTCCAACAAAATTAATTCTCGAGCTTTAAGAAATACGTATCTTGATCCAAGAAAATTTATTTAAGTCAAGAAAATGTTGTTTTGAGAAAATTCAGCCTCGAGCTCCAAAAAATTTAGTTCTTGATAGAAGTTAATTTTCTTGTCTTGAGAAAATTTCTCTCTTGCTTCAAAAAATTAAATATAAAGATAGAAGTTAATTTTCATTAATATTTTTATTGGTTAACATGTCAATTGGGACGATCAAATAATATTTCATTATTTTTTTTCATTCAATATGTATAATTGCACGGTAAAATAATATAAAAAGGGTATAAAATATTCTCGAGAAAAATTTTCTCAAGGTTAGAAAATTTTTTTCTCAGCTGAAGTAGGTGGCGCTGTTTCCCTAAAGTGTCTAAAAATCTTGATCAAATATAAAAATTTATTGTATCAAGTATTTATGATAGAATTAAGAAAAAATTACTTCCACCAAGAATAGAATTTAAAGAAAAATTTTAACTTCGGTCTTCCTTCAGGCACCCGACAAATTTTTTTGAGCCAAGAATTTTGTTCTCCAGTCAAGAAATTTTTCTTTCTACGTATATCCTTAAAAATGTCAATAGTTCACAAGATGTACTTTCTTAAATATTGACGTTTTTAAAGATATAAGCTCATCCCGATGTTACACTCATCAAGACCTCTCATTTGAGTACCCACATGCATTTTTGAGATATTTTTCATATATACATATATATAATATATATTTTAAAGATATAAGCTCATCTTAATGTTGTAATCATCAAGAGCTTTCATTTGAGTACCCACATGCATTTTTGATATATTTTTCATATATACATATATATAATATATATAAATATATGAAAAATTGATGTGGGTACTCAAATGAAAGGTCTTGATGAGTGTAACATCGGGATGACCTTATATCTTTGTAAATGTCAATAGTTCACAAGATACACGGTCATTTTTTAATTATTGATCGAAATTTATCAACAAAACTTAAAAATGACCTTGTATCTTGTGAACTATTGACATTTTTAAAGACATAAGCTCATCCCGAGGTTACGCTCATCAAGACCATTCATTTGAGTACCTACATCAATTTTTCATATATTTATATATATATATATTTATTTATATATATATATATATATATATATATATATATATATATATATATTCATATATATAATATGCATAAATATATGGAACATATGAAAAATTAATGTGAGTACTCAAATGAAAGGTCTCGATGAGTGTAACATCGGAATGAGCTTATATCTTTAAAAATGTCAATAGTTCACAAAATACAAGGTAATTTCTTAATTATTGACATTTTTACCGATATAAGCTCATCCCAATGTTGCACTCATTAAGAGTTTTCATTTAAGTACTCACATGCATTTTTCATATATTTTATATATTTATATATATTATATATATGTATATATGAAAAATATATCAAAAATTAATGTGGGTATTTAAATGAAAGCTCTTGATGAGTGTAACATCGGAATGAGCTTATATCTTTAAAAATATCAATAGTTCACGAGATACAGGGTAATTTCTTAACTATGTATCTAAAGATAGAGCATTTTCTAATGCAGTTTTTTTTAATAAATTATAAGAAACAATTTTTTCATAAACCGGTGACGTTAGTCGAGTCGTCTAAGGCGCATGGCCTATAGAGAACTCGGACTAACTTACCGGCCAGGCGTGGGTTCGAATCCCAAGCTGGTCTTAGAAACCAACTTGGTTGATATTCGGCCCTTGCCGCGTAGGTTAAGATTTACACAACCCAAAAAGACCCCAACGTAGCACTCCCAACAGTTAAAGTCGGCGATATGACCACAGCAGTTAAAACCGACTCTAAATAAAAAAAAAAAAAAAAAAAAAAAATTTTTTTATAAAATTAAATTTTGAACAATTTTTGTTTGAAAATTTTTTAATAGGACCAATATATAAAAAATTTGTACACTTTGTTATTATTTTCTATTTGCGGCAAAAATCTTGCTGGTACTTCTCACCATAATTCTAATAAGTATCTTTAATATAGTAATTTTCACTAAAAATTTACAATTATAATTTATAATGTTTGACTCATAGAAATGTCTTTTTTAAAAAAAGCTCTAACGCTTATTTCCAGCAGAATAAAGAGAGTATATCGCGTTGTATCAATATCTCGATCAGGTGGATTTTCTTCTCCATAAAACGCCCTCGGATTTTGTACGCTTACCCTTCAGTTGTGTACGTACTTTTTTACGGTCTCAGTACTATACCTTGGATCCATATATTTAAAACAAACGCTATTGCTATCTGATGTGGCGCCACGTTGTGCAAGATGATACTACTCCGGTTATATCCCGACGTCCTATACAACACACGCGTTTTTCATCCCCCGTCGAGATTTCCAGCTTTTATTTTATGTACGCCAGCGGAAGTCCCTGAAGAACCCGGGATTCGACATTTCGAGGTTTTTACCAGAAATTAAAAAACAAATATATATTTCTTTGCTTATATTCTTTCTTTTAAAATTACTAATTAATCAAAAAAAAAAAAAATCTTTCAATATAAAACATGTTATATTTTAGAAAATACAAACAAAAAAAATTAGAAAAACGGTTGACCCTAAAGGCCATCCCTGCAACTTCCCGCTAATTCCGTTAATACCTGGCCGCTTTTTTGAGCTCTTCGAGCTCAAAAGTACAATCTGTGTGTTGTTTTAAGCTCTCCGAGCTTAAAAAGATACCTTTTCTATGCTTTTGAGCTCTTCGAGCTCAAAAGTCTGATAGAAGTTTCATAGAACACTATTTTTTGAATGTTCATACCGCAATAACTTTTGAATGAATGAACCGATTTTTACGCGGTTGGCGGCATTCTACGTAGTTTTTTAAGCCTTATAAATAATTTCTAAGTTTCAATTGGTCAAACTAGAAATTTCGGAGTAACTCTGAAAAAAACACTTTTTTCGGTTTTCTTTCGTTCACGATATCTCTCGAACGAATCAACCGATTTTGACCGAGTTGGCGGCGATCGACGTGGTTTTTCAAGGTTGAGAGCTGATTAGTTTTTGGAATCGATCGGTTGAGCCGTTTAAAAGTTATCCCAAAAAAACCACTTCAGAAAAAATTTTTTTTCCTACTTTTTTTTAGATTTCTCCAAATTTCTCAAAATCTATCGGTCCGAATCGGTTCAAATTAACAGAAAATCTAAGTTTGGCAAAGCCTTTTTGAATGGCACCAACCGCGATGAAATCGGTTCAACCGTTCAAAAATTATAAGAGGTTTACATACTTACACACACACACACACACATACACACACATCCATACAGACATAGTGACACCCTCGCGGGAATAGTCAGGAAAGCTTCCTAGGACCTCAAAACGTCGAGATCTGATGAAAACTCGATTTTCGAAAAACGGGGTAAAACCCATAACTTCCCGATTTTTGAAAATTTTCAATTTTCTTAGCGGGAAGTTAAAAATTTATCTAAAATTATATATGTTCAAAATTTTAAGCATAAAATTAAAAATCAAATTGTACAAAAATAAATTTTGTTCCTTATAAAATTCTTAAAAATTTTATAACTTTTGATCAAAATTTATCCAAAAATTATCGCTGTGAGCTCATTGTTTTCAAAATTTTACAAGCTACAAATTTTTGAGATATTTCAATTATAAATTATAAGATTCATAATGTTCAAAATTTTGTAATCATAAATTTTAATGTAAATAAATGTAAAAATTATCATAATTCAAAAACTAATTGTCGAAAAAAATTGATCTTGGGCTTATTTTATTCAGAATTTTATAAACTACAAATTTGGTAGCATAATTTTTTGATACCTGCAACCATTTCGGAGATATTTGAAAAATAAGATTCATACACTGTAAAAAAAGCGGTGTTAAAATGGACTCATTTTAACACCGCTATGTAACACCTGTGAATTAACACCGGTGTAGCGGTGCTCTTTTGCGGTGTTAAAAATCCGGTGTAATATCGGTCTAACCGGTGTAATACCGGTGGAACAGTAGAATAATTTTACACCGTATCGGAGTATGAATATTACATGATCCATAAAACACAATTAATATTCAATATTTATCAAAATGAGACAAGTAACATTTATTTAATAATTTTCAATTCATTAAATTACGCAGAAATCGATTTAATGAATGTTATACAACAAGTTAAATAATATTTACAATATTATATGTTTAGGAGCAATATAATAATTATTTTTATCGTAACCATGATGTTTCTCACAATATAATGGATGCTTTAAACATGAAAAATCTACAGCTGTGCAAAAATAAATTATCTCTATGAAAATCATTTAAAAAACGTTCAAAATTGTCGTAAAATTGTTCTAAAAATGTTTCAAATTTGTTGTAAAAACACTCTAAAACTGTCTAAGAAATGTTCCAAAATTGTCTCAAAAATTTCCGAAAAATGTCTCAAAAGTATTCAAAATTTGTTCTCAAATAGATAGATAGATAGATAGATAAAAAATTTATTTGGCTCTGGAACCTACCCGAGTCGAAATTTAGAGCCCAAATAGAGCCTCCTAAGGTAGGGCTCCGGTCGGACCTCTGGGCTCTAAGTCGGATCTATTCTCATGTTAAATTAAGTCCAACTTTAGACCCCAAAGTGGTACAAATTTCCGTTTTTACCACTTTAGTGTCTAAAGTCGGACCTAATTTAACACGTGCATAGAACCTACTTAGAGCCCAGAAGTCCGACAGGATTACTATAACGCATGCAAAATTTATTCTGCGCACACCAGGCCCCTATGATCCACAATTTTGTTATTAACTATTAAAATATTTTGAATAAAAAATTAATAGAAGAGAACTTTTATAGTTTTTAGTTCAAAGTGCATTTTGGACTCAGAAATTTACCAGATATAACATACGTTAGTCTAAACTTAAACACTCGCCTACCTAGCCAGAAGAAATAAATTAAATACGCCCTAACAAAGATTCGAACACACGACCCTACAGACGCGAAGCCGATGCTTAACCGATTACGCTACTACGAACGATAGTTCTTGCCACAGAACTGGCCACAAAATTTTTCTTATTCTCTTAATAATATAGATTATTACTATTATGATTATTATTATTATTTAATTATTATTGTTGTTTTAAACATTATTGCCTACAACATGAAAATTATGTGGCTGCCCCAATTTTTTTTTTCCGTGTATATATTATAGGAATTTTTTCGAACTCACTCCGCACGAAGATTTTATCTTTATTTTATTTTGAGAATGATTCCTATAATATTCTAGGAATCCTTCCTATACCATTATAGGAATAGTTCCCATAATGATATAGGAACCATTACTATATCATTATCCCGAGTAAAAACAGAATTCCGCCGCACCACCGCTGCACGGCTTTTTAAGCGCCGCACCACCGCTGCACTACAGCTGTGACAATTTTGGTTATTTTACAAGTGCCGTATCACCGCCGCACCACCGCCGTGACAAGTAAAGAATTTATCTATTCGCCGCACTACCGCCGCACCAGCGCCGTGCCAAGTAAATAAATTTCTATTCGCCGCACCACCGCTGCACCACCGCCGCACCACAGCTGTGACGCGCCCGGGTAAAAATAAAATTATTAATTTTTACGAAAAAATAATAAATTTCGTTCGACCGCCGCACCACCGCTGCACCACCGCCGCACCATACCACTGTTTGATGGTATATACATTGAAATAATATATTCGTTGATCATTCAAATAGCTTAACTAAATTTTTTAAGTTAAGTATGGCTTGCAGTGCAGTTGGCAATGTTCGAGACTTCCATGCAGACGATCCAGGTTCGAATCCCATCACAGTTCAATTTTTAAAATTCTTTCAGAGTATTTTGATAGGCGTACCGCTTCTGTGCAACCCGAGGACGAAATTAAAAATCTACATCAACAATACGACTAAAAAAATCAATAATTTCGCGGTGCTTTGGCCTGATTTAAAAAAAATTTTTTTTTTTAATATTAGGCATTCGATTAAAAGGAGGTTGATCAATAGGTCTTACATAAAGATTTCTAGTCGCATTATTTATTAATTAATTATTGCGTAATAAATTAATTATGGTACCATTTTTTGTGAAATTGTAGGTATGATTTAGCATTGGTGCGGCGGTGGTGCAGCGGTAGTGCGGCGATGCTAGGGGGAGTAAATTTTTAGCGTGCGGCGTAATAGTCCGCCAAACGGCGGTCATGCAGCGGTGGTGCGGCGGTATGGTGCGGCGGTGGTGCAGCGGTGGTGCGGCGGTCGAACGAAATTTATTATTTTTCCGTAAAAAATAATAATTTCATTTTTACTCGGGATGGGAATATTTCCCATAATATTATGTATAATTGTATAGCAATCATTCCTATAATTATAGAAACCATTCCTATACCATTATGGGAACAGTTCCCATAATTCATGGGAACAGTTCCTATAATTGCCTGGGAACTGTTCCTATAAAATTATGGGAATAGTTCCCATATTTTTCTTTCCGGGTATAATGAATTTTGATATATATGAACATAAAAATTACCATAATTAAAAAACTAATTGTCCAAAAAAATTGATCTTGGGCTTGTTTTCTCCAGAATTTGATAAACTACAAATTATCTGATTGATATTTCCAATATTCTCAACCCTTACAAAAATATTGACTCTTAAATTTTTTGAAACTTCAAAATTTTGTCCAAAAATCATATTTGAGTGATTTTTTCCTAAAAAATTCCTACTTTGGTTATCAAAAAAACTAAATTATCACTTTTTTTAACCTGTCAAATTTAATAAATTAAAAACTGCCCCCTGGTGGGCGTACGAGTCTTCCTGTCGTTAAATTTTGAGTAGCCTGATCGAGTTCGCACGGAAACCGAACAAATTACTTTATCAATAAGCTTCTATTTGTCAATTGTCAACGCACAATTTCATGTGGGTGCTCTGAAGACAAGAATAAAAAATTCGAATAGAACCGAGCAAAGAAAAGTTTAGTCTCAAGTCGGGGTGGAGGAATAATAAAGGAAGTGATTGGTCAATCGATGTGTGCACAATTTCCAAAGACGTTTGACAGCTCCAAAGTGGACTCCCACTGGGGCATTTTATTGGCTCTTTAGATATATTACGTTTCGTATAATGTAGATATAAAAATATAACTTTATCACGTGACAATCGACGAGATAAATCGTGAGAAAACATATCGGATTTATTATTACAAATATTCCCTTTTTTATTGAATTAAAGGCGCTTTTTTTTAATATATAGCGTTGTATAGATTATATATTAATTTGTATGGGTATAAATAAGATATAAATGTAAATATATAAGTTGGGATTTTATTTTGGTAATTTTTGTTTATGCTCGATTTTTATTTTTCTGCTAAATGTTTAATTCGAGGAGAAGACATTAAATAGAGATAATGTGTAATTTATTGAG
Source organism: Cotesia glomerata (assembly GCF_020080835.1). NCBI lineage: Eukaryota > Metazoa > Arthropoda > Insecta > Hymenoptera > Braconidae > Cotesia > Cotesia glomerata. The sequence goes on from NC_058164.1 coordinate 25,279,935, forward strand.
AGAAAAAGTTATAAATAAAAGATTAAAAAAAAATTATCTTTTAGTAAGAAAGTTTTTTTAATTAAATTTTGTGAAAAATTAAATTACGGAATATTGAACCAAATTTTTGATAAACATTATTTTATTTTTAAGTTTTATTGATAAATTTCGATCAATAATTAAAAAATGACCGTGTATCTTGTGAACTATTGACATTTTCAAAGATATAAGGTCATCCCGATGTTACACTCATCGAGACCTTTTATTTGAGTACCCACATCATGTTTTCATATATTTATATATATTATATATATGTATATATGAAAAATATATAAAAAATGTATGTGGGTACTCAAATGAAAGCTCTTGGTGAGTGTAACGTCAGAATGAGCTTATATCTATAAAAACATCAATATTTAATAAAGTACAGTGTAATTTAACAATATATAAGATACATAATTAAGAAATGACCTTGTATCTTGTGAAATATTGACATTTTTAAAGATATAAGGTCATCCCGATGTTACACTCATCGAGACCTTTCATTTGGATACCCACATCAATTTTTCATATATTTCACATCAATTTATATATATTATGTATATGTATATATGAAAAATATATCAAAAATGTATGTGGGTACTAAAATGAAAGCTCTTGATGAGTGTAACATCAGAATGAGCTTATGTCTATAAAAACATCAATATCTAATAAAGTACAGTGTAATTTAACAATATATAAGATACATAATTAAAAAATGACCTTGTATCTTGTGAACTATTGACATTTTTAAAGACATAAGCTCATCCCGAGGTTACGCTCATCAAGACCATTCATTTGAGTACCTACATCAATTTTTCATATATATATATATATATATATATATACATATATATATAAATATAAATATGTATATGTATATTTATATATATATGTATATATGAAAAATATATAAAAAATGTATGTGGGTACTCAAATGAAAGCTCTTGATGAGTGTAACATCAGAATGAGCTTATGTCTATAAAAACATCAATGTCTAATAAAGTACAGTGTAATTTAACAATATCTAAGATACATAATTAAAAAATGACCTTGTATCTTGTGAACTATTGACATTTTTAAAGACATAAGCTCATCCCGAGGTTACGCTCATCAAGACCATTCATTTGAGTACCTACATCAATTTTTCATATATTTATATATATATATATATATATATATGTATATTTATATATATATGTATATATGAAAAATATATAAAAAATGTATGTGGGTACTCAAATGAAAGCTCTTGATGAGTGTAACATCGGGATGAGCTTAAATCTAAAAAAACATCAATATTTAATAAATTACAGTGTAATTTAACAATATATAAGATACATAATTAAGAAATGACCTTGTATCTTGTGAACTATTGACATTTTTAAAGATATAAGCTCATCCCGATGTTACACTCATCGAGACCTTTCATTTGGATACCCACATCAATTTTTTATATATTTCACATCAATTTATATATATTATGTATATGTATATATATAAATTTGAAAAATCTATCAAAAATGTATGTGGGTTCTCAAATGAAAGCTCTTGATGAGTGTAACATCAGAATGAGCTTATATCTATAAAAATATTTAATAAAGTACAGTGTAATTTAACAATATATAAGATACATAATTAAAAAATGACCTTGTATCTTGTGAACTATTGACATTTTTAAAGATATAAGCTCATCCCGAGGTTACACTCATCAAGACCTCTCATTTGAGTAGCCACATCAATTTTTCATATATTTATATATATTATATATATGTATATATGAAAAATATATCAAAAATGTATGTGGGTACTCAAATGAAAGCTCTTGATGAGTGTAACATCGGGATGAGCTTATATCTTTAAAAACGTCAATATTTAAGAAAGTATAGTGCAATTTAACAAAAGTCATTATTCAATAAAGCAAAATTTTATTTATTTATAGTTCACAAGTCACGGTAGTTACATAGTGACTGCAAGGTTGCTAATTATTAATTACTTTAGATCAGGAATTGAATGTACTTCTGTATAATTAATATGAAAATTCATTTTTGTCTAAATTAAAATTGTGACCTTGATTTCCAAAAAAATGAAAGTTTTTGTCTGAATCTCGAACCAGAATCCAAAGTAATTTAATAAATAACAATGTAGGAAGATAAGGGGTTACCTCTAGCTGGGTAGTGAGAAAATCCAATGGGATGAGATGTGTCTTGAGGTGCTGTATCTCTCGGAGGTGCACGGTTGCTATCTTTGGCAGTAAATCCGGTCGTAAGTTAAACTATTGGGGATATAGTCGGTTCGAAGAAGCCACGCTTGTGATCTCGGGATGCTTTTTTTTTTATCGTGCACTTATTTCACGGGTTGAGGGATAGAAAAAGGAATATATAGACATATATCGTATGAAGATCCGGAGAATCAAGTTTACGTATATCTTTTTGCCTATCATCTCCATCACCATAGATTGCCCATAAAGAACGGGGCCAATCCGTGGTTATACGCTTAGGCACGTTCCGAGTAGTAAGTAGAAGAGGATCTTTGAATCTTATACTGTACCTTGTACCTATCCCCCGGGATATGATGATATTCTCTCAGCTCTCTGCTCACTATCTGCTTTTATATAACTATTTTCTTTTATTTATTTCCTTTTATTTTTCGAGCTTATAAAAGCCTTTGACTTTTACCACACATCCAATCTCTTCTCATGTTAGTTTTCTTATTTCTTCCTTTAAGCTCAACCAACTACATTCAATCGCTTATAAGCCGATACTATTTTTCAATTTTTGCTTAGAAAATTTTAATATTAAAAATTTATATTTTTAGATTCTAAAAAATCATTCTGAATTTTTTAGTGGCAATTTTTTATTATGATTTCTTTAATTACTAATTTCTGAAAAAATTTTCAAAAGATTTTAGAAGATATTGATAATTTAAAATATTAGAAAATACGATTTTTTTATTAGTAATATTTCAATTTTTTAATTAAAAATGTATTTTAAAGCTATACAAAAAGTAATTGATTATTTTTGAAAATATTGAAAATTTTGCAAATTGCAAAATTTGAAAAATAAATTTCATATTAACCGTACAAAGTTTGGCGGGTGGATGATTTTTAATTAATTTAATTTTAGTCCCGTATGCAGAAAATAAGTAGATGCACACCACAATTTTGATAGTGATGAAGGTGACATTAATTTTGATGCGATTTCTGAAGGAACTATCATAGATATTGGAAATATGGTTGACAAAATTTGTAGAGGGTTAAATTCTGAAGAGATGGGCTCAAAAAAGTGCTTCTAGTCCCAGTAGTTTCAAAGTTATAGAGAAAATAATTAAATAGACACCACAATTTTGACAGTGATGAAGGTGACATTAATTCTGATGCGATTTATGAAGAAACTATCATAGATATCGGAAATATGGTTGACAAAATTTGTAGAGGGTTAAATTCTAAAGAAAATGAGCCTAAAATAGAGTTTCTAGTCCCAATAATTTCGAAATTATGAAGAAAATAAGTAGATGCACACCACAATTTTGATAGTGATGAAGTGACAATATTTCTGAAGAAACTATCAAAGATATCAAAAATATTGCATATAAAATTTGTAGAGAATAAAATTCTGAAGAAAATGAGCCTAAGATAGAGCTTCTAGTCCCAATAATTTGAAAGTTATGAAGAAAATAATTAGATGCACACCACAATTTTGATAGTAATGAAGGTGGCAATATTTCTGATGCGATTTATAAAGAAACTATCATAGATATCGGAAATATGGTTGACAAAATTTGTAGAGGGTTAAATTCTGAAAAGATGGGCTTAAAAAAGTGCTTCTAGTCCCAATAGCTTCAAAGTTATAGAGAAAATAAATAAATGCACACAACAATTTTGATGATGATAAAGGTTACATTAATTCTGATACAATTCCTGAAGAAACTATCAGAGATATCGAAAATATAGTTGACAAAATTTGTAGAGGGTTAAATTCTGAAGAAAATGAGCCTAAAATAGAGTTTCTAGTCCCAATAGTTTCAAAGCTATAGAGAAAATAATTAAATGCACACCACAATTTTAATGATGATGATGATGAAGGTGACAATATTTCTGATGCGATTTATGAAGAAACTATCAGAGATATTTAAAATATTGCATATGAAATTTGTAGAGAGTTAAATTCTGAAGAAAATAAGCCCAGAATGGAGCTTCTAGTCCCAATAGGTCCAAAGTTATAGAGAAAATAAGTAGATACACACAACAATTTTGATAATGATGAAGGTGAAATTAATTCCGATATAATTTCTGAAGAAACTTTCAAAGAAATTGAAAATATGGTTGATATAAACTTTGTAGAGGATTAAATTCTGAAGAAAATAAGCCCAAAATGGAGCTTCTAGTCCCAATAGATCCAAAGTTATAGAGAAAATAAGTTGATGCACACAACAATTTTGATAGTGATGATGGTAACAATACTTCCAATGCGATTTCTGAAGAAACTATGAGAGATATCTAAAATATTTTTCATACAAACTTTGTAGAGGATTGAATTGTGAAGAAAATAAGCTAAAATAGAGCTCTATAGGGCTTATACGTTCAAAGTTATGACAAAAATAAATAAATGTACACCACAAAGCTTATTATTACAGAAATTTTGGATATCCTTTGGGATTAAGAAGCAAACTTCACACTATAAAATTCCTCATTTCTTTAAAATTAATATAAAATCATTTGACTATTACCGATGAAGGTGTTAAAAGTAATGGTGTTGAAAAAATATGAAAATTAGCTAGCATTATAGAAAAACTTGACATTCCTACTTTGTCGCATTATAAAAAAAGTATAAAATTTGTGTCCCAACATAAAAAACCATAAAAGCCATAAATGCCGTGTCTAATTCTAGCTGAGCACAATAATGTAAAGACTCGTAACTATAACCTAGGTCGCGTGACTTCTGGGTTTGGTTTCCGTCCTCAGTCCAGTGTATAGCTCAGTTAACTTGGCTCCAAACTAAAATTCTCAGCATGAACCTAGTCATTGTCGGGCCTGGAAATTGCGATCGTCTACACCCACCAATTCTTAACTCAAGAGAATTCCAAAAATCCGGATAGGCATTTCTGGCTTGTACTTAGCTGACCAGGAGACCATGGACACAAAATATATGGTCGGCGCGCCACGGGGGGCGAGACCTCCTTAGTTTTCGATTTTTATCATCAGGTAGATTAGCTCGATCAAAGACTCTACTAATTTTCGTCATATTTTTGTAATTAAGGATTACTAGTCGCGCTTTTATTATCAATTATCATCCCTGCTGAATCAAAAATTTCGAACGGATGCGTCCCGGATACTCGGACCGCCTGTGAATTGGAGGTCGAAAGTCCCAGGGGGTTGGTGATCGTCACTTTGGCCTTCCACTGCTCCTTTCTTCTAATATAATGTATGTAGATCTACCCGTCGGATCCTCTTTAGTTATCTAGATCCTAGATCCGGACGTGTTGAATGTTATATTGTTGGTTTTAGGCTAGAATCTGTTTTTTTATCTCCACATTTGGGGTCTGGGGGATCCAATGCTCATCATTTCCTGCAGCGAAGGGTATGTTAGGTTTTGTAAGCTTTAAGTCCTACATGAGTTGCTTCGTGGTAACTTCTACTAACTTATATTATTGATTAGTTCACAAAATGACTGGTGGGACATTTGACTCTGGAATTCCACCAATTATATATAATTATATGTGACTGAAACTTATACTATAGTAAAATTTATCTTTTAATATAGAAAAATAACTAATTAACAACATCCCTTTGTCAAAAACCTCCATTACTTTTTAAGTTTCTCGTAATTATCATTTGACTGAGTGTGACTGGTGGGACTAAGAACAAATCCTTCTCTCTTACCAAAGGTATACTTAAAGTCAAATTTCAGTTCGACCACTAAACTTTTAAAAAATACTTCCCTCGAAAATACAAAATTAATCCTACAAACATTGAATATTATGAATAATTAGACTGATTACCTACGTAGAAACAATTAAAAAAATTAGGAAAACGGTTGACCCTAAAGGCCATCCCTGCAACTTCCCGCTAATTCCGTTAATACCTGGCCGCTTTTTTGAGCTCTTCGAGCTCAAAAGTACAATCTGTGTGTTGTTTTAAGCTCTCCGAGCTCAAAAAGATACCTTTTCTATGCTTTTGAGCTCTTTGAGCTCAAAAGTCTGATAGAAGTTTCATAGAACACTATTTTTTGAATGTTCATACCGCAATAACCTTTGAATGAATGAACCGATTTTTACGCGGTTGGCGGCATTCTACGTAGTTTTTTAAGCCTCATAAAGAATTTCTGAGTTTTAATTGATCAAACGAGAAATTTCGGAGTAACACCGAAAAAACACTTTTTTCGGTTTTCTTTCGTTCACGATATCTCTCGAACGAATCAACCGATTTTGACCGGATTGGCGGCGATCGACGTGGTTTTTCAAGGTTGAGAGCTGATTAGTTTTTGGAATCGATCGGTTGAGCCGTTTAAAAGTTATCCCAAAAAAACCACTTCAGAAAAAATTTTTTTTCCTACTTTTTTTTAGATTTCTCCAAATTTCTCAAAATCTATCGGTTCGAATCGGTTCAAATTAACAGGAAATCTAAGTTTGGCGAAGCCCTTTCGAATGGCACCAACCGCGATGAAATCGGTTCAACCGTTCAAATTTATAAGAGGTTTACATACTTACACACACACACACACACATACATACACGGAAAGAAAAATATGGGAACTATTTCCATAATTTTATGGGAACATTTCCCAGACAATTATAGGAACTGTTCCCATGAATTATGGAAACTGTTCCCATAATTATAGGAAAGTTTCCCAGAATTATGGGAAAATTTCCCATAATGATGGGAATGGTTCCCATAATGGTATAGGAATGGTTTCTATAGTTATAGGAATGATTCCTATACAATTATAGGAACCATTCCCATAATATTATAGGAAATATTCCCATAATGATGAAGTAATGGTTCCTATATACCATTATGGGAATCATTCTCAAAATAAAATAAAGATAAAATCTTCGTGCGGAGTGAGTTCGAAATAATTCCTATAATATAAACACGGAAAAAAACACAATTATGGAAACCATTCCTATAATAGTATAGGAATGATTCCTATAACATTATGGGAACCATTCCCATAATGGTATAGGAATAGTTCCCATAATTTTCTTTCCATGTACAGACATAGTGACACCCTCGCGGGAATAGTCAGGAAAGCTTTCTAGGACCTCAAAACGTCGAGATCTGATGAAAACTCGATTTTCGAAAAACGGGGTAAAACCAATAACTTCCCGATTTTTGAAAATTTTCAATTTTCTTAGCGGGAAGTTAAAAATTTGTTTTTATTGTGACTGGTGGGACAGGCATTTGTGACTGGTGGGACAAGTACAAAATGTCTACATCAAGTTGTTTATTAAAAAGACTTTTATATTATTTCAACTTTAGAAACATTATTGTTTATATATTTAACTATAAATTATTTAGGATAATTAAAAAAAAACTAATTAAAAAACACAAATAAAGGATTTAGCATGCTGACAACACGATCTTGATAAACTTAGGTGTTAATTAATAACGAACATAAACAAAATTTTTTCTTAAAATTATAATAATAAATATGTTAGTTAATAAGAAACATTAAATGAATTTGTTCTTAAAACTATTAAAACAACACTTGACCCGGATACAAGTTAGTACGGCTGAAAAATTACTAGGAGAGAAAAATCCATTTTCTTATTGATTAAAAAAAATTTTCTTTATAAATTAGTAAAATATAAACTTAATAATAAATTAGGACTAAATTAGAATGAATTAGAGATTTTTTAATTTTAGTCATTTTCCCATTTTGCATAGAATGCCCCTAGTTCATTTAAAACATTTTATTTTGTGATTTTTAATATTAAATCAATAATTATTCATCTTAATTTTTCACAATTATTTGTAACCTTAATCCTCTATAAAATTAACAGTAATTGTATTTTCTATTAAAGGAATTGAATGTCCTGTAAGTTTCGAAGAAACTTACTTTCTTTTTTACATACAGACAAAAATTGTCTCACTCCTGATCGCGACATGCCTTTTAGCTATCTATCATATTCGCATCGGTTGAGTGCCTGCAAAACTCATCTATAATACACCCGCCATAAATAAATAAATAAATAAATAAATAAATAAACACATTACATGACATCGATCTATATCGAAGGATGCGTCAGAAGTAAAAAAAATTTCTTATTTATTGTCAAGCTTTCCAGGACACTGAGCATCTACCTGCATCTGGAAGTCAACTAACTAAACGCGCAAGAAATTTCTCGACAAAGTAAAACACAAAAGAGGGTTACTGTATCCATATATATATAATATATTTATATGGATTGTTGAAAAGCCGATGCAGGGAGGCGGGTAACCCGTGTTTGCCGTTAAGCATAAATGAAAATGTCTCGCACCTCTGATTTATGTCACTACGGATCCAGATCGAGATCCAGAGTCTAGTCACAAGACCGTCCACCAAAACTGGGCCCTTTATTCTCTCTTTATTTTGTGTTCTGTGCACAACATATTTATTTAAAATGCGTGGGTTTCACTTTCATTCTCATTATTATTACTATTATTATTATTGGATTTTCTATTGAAGATTGCATAAAGCGGATGACTTTATATGAAAATAGTGAATAAATGGTAAGCCGCGGATTTTCTTGGCTCTGACTTTGATGACATGTTTGTCAACGGATTAGTTATGGATTTTCTATACGGTTCATGCTTTTATGTATTTGTGTATTGTGGAGAAACGATTATTGGGTATAGATGTTTGGTTATATTAGATTAATTTTTATTTAATGACCAGATGATTTTATTTGATCTTTAGAAAGTTAAATTGCACGCCTCATAGCGCGAAGCGCGTGAGGTTGTGCTTTATACTCGAATCGTCAAGATCAAGCAATTTTGTGATCTTTAAATGCCTCTATCACAACCATATTACACTTATTCAATAATATAAGTAGATGTACACCGAAAAACACTTAAATTAAACCATCTTTTACTTTCTAAAATCATTTCATGTTGCTATTTTGAAAAAAAAAAAATTAGGAAAACGGTTGACCCTAAAGGCCATCCCTGCAACTTCCCGCTAATTCCGTTAATACCTGGCCGCTTTTTTGAGCTCTTCGAGCTCAAAAGTACAATCTGTGTGTTGTTTTAAGCTCTCCGAGCTCAAAAAGATACCTTTTCTATGCTTTTGAGCTCTTTGAGCTCAAAAGTCTGATAGAAGTTTCATGGAACACTATTTTTTGAATGTTCATACCGCAATAACTTTTGAATGAATGAACCGATTTTTACGCGGTTGGCGGCATTCTACGTAGTTTTTTAAGCCTTAAAAATAATTTCTGAGTTTCAATTGGTCAAACTATAAATTTCGGAGTAACTCTGAAAAAACACTTTTTTCGGTTTTCTTTCGTTCACGATATCTCTCGAACGAATCAACCGATTTTGACCAGCTTGGTGGCAATCGACGTGGTTTTATGATGTTAAGAGCTGATTAGTTTTTGGAATCGATCGGTAGAGCTGTTTGAAAGTTATTCCAAAAAATGTCGAAGTTATGTTGAAAAAATCCTTATTTCCAAATATTTCGTCGAGGATATCTCTCGAACTAATCAACCGATTTCCACGTTTTGGCGGCAATCGACGCGGTTTTTTAACCTCTGAAATTATTCTATATCATCAAAAACGATCCGAGAAGAAATGACGAAGTTATGTGAAAAAAACAGTTTTTTCGGTTTTATTTCGTTCACGCTATCTCTCGAACGAATCAACCGATTTTGACCGGATTAGCGCCGATCGGCGTGGTTTTTTGACGTTAAGAGCTGATTAGTTTTTGAAATTGATCGATCGAGCCGTTTAAAAGATATTCCAAAAAAACCACTTTCAAAAATGATTTTTTTCTCATTTTTTTTGAGATTTTTCAAAATTTCTCAAAATCTATCGGTCCGAATCGGTTCAAATTCTCAGAAAATCTAAGTTTGGCGAAGCCCTTTCGAATGGCACCAACCGCGATGAAATCGGTTCAACCGTTCAAATTTATAAGAGGTTTACATACTTACACACACACACACACACACACACACACATACATACAGACATAGTGACACCCTCGCGGGGATAGTCAGGGAAGCTTCCTGTGACCTTCAAACGTCGAGATCTGATGAAAACTCGATTTTTGCAAAACGGGGTGAAAACAATAACTTCCCGATTTTTGAAAATCTGAGATTTTTAGCGGGAAGTTAAAAAACGTTTTGAAAAAAATTTTACGTGGACGTCCGGATGTCACCCCATTTTGGATGTACCAACGATTACTCCCGAACAAATTGATATTTCAAGACCGGACCTTTTTTATTAGTTTAAGAATTCGATTAACTGGGTCCGTATTTCATATCAGTGGCCTAGCTTATGAATTTTTTTTTTTTTAATTTTCTTAGCGGGAAGTTAAAAATTGATTTAGGGCTCATTTTGTTCAGAATTTTGTAAGCTACAAATTTGGAATCTTATAATTTTTTGATATCTATAATAGTTGCGAAGATAATTGAGTTATAAGACTAACAATGACCAAAATTCCCGAAATCTAAAAAATTACATAACTCAAAGACTGTAAGAGTTACAAAGGCCGTTAAAATCTCACTTTTCGTTTAAAAGGATGAAAATTAGTAAAAGATTCTCACGATCGCACCTGCTCAGAGTAATTGAGACATTTTTCTTCTCTGTATTGAATGAAACCGAATAAAAAATGCGGTCTCGGAACTACAATATCCATTGAAAAAATCCCGGCTTCTGGGCATGGATAGATGCCAGTTTTTTCAGATATTTTTTCGGGCGGAGAAAGTCCCACGATACGCGTGGCTCTTTCTTGCGGGGGAGTTAGAAATAAATATAAACTTTTCATTGAGTGTTGCTAAGTGGTTAATGATCTGAGTTGATTTTTTTCGGTGACTATCATTTTTTCTAACTATACTGATTATTAATGGGTGCTTAGATTTTTCACGGTTATCTGGGGTGAAAAATATTTTCATGAAAATTTCTTCAGTATTTAAAGCCCAAAAATTGGATAGAATATCTTTTTTAACTTAAAAAAAATTTATTACTTTGAATCTATTTATTGAAAAATTTTGGACTTGAGTTTATTTTTTTAATAATTTTCAAAACTCAAAAAAAGATCTTCGATTTGTTTTTTATATCTGCAACCATATAAAAATTACCATAATTTAAAAACTAATTGTCTAAAAAAATGAACTTTGGACTTATTTTTCTTAAAATTTTATCAGCTACAAATTTTGTATAATTTTTTGATATCTGCAACTATTTCGGAGATATTTGAGCTATAAGATTCATAATGTTCAAAATTTTGATGTATATGAACATAAAAATGACTATAATTAAAAAACTAACAGTCCAAAAAAATGTATCTTGGATGAATCTCCGAAATGGTTAAAGATATCAAAAAATCATAAGAGACTTCCTTAATTGTAGCTTACAAAATTTTGAACAAAATGAGTCCTTGATCAATTTTTTCCAACTTATGGTTACCTAGTTATTAAACTTTTTGCATTCACATCTATCAAAAGGCATTATAACAAAATTTTGATCATTATGAATCTTATAACCCAAATATCTCCAAAATGGTTAGGGGACGGACGGGCAAGACGGAGAGGGCGGGTAAAATGAATAATCGTTTTAAATCGCTGGTCGGTCGATAGAAACATTTTAGACAGCAATCTATCAATCTATTATGTAACTACACTTACCGTTATCGATAAAGCATTGGTTTTGCATACTTGTGGGAATTTTTTTTATAAATATCGACATTCAAGATCAAAAAAAATTTTAAATCGTAAGTATACAGTACTTAGTTTAATGTTGTTAAGGACGATGCAGATTTGATTTTTTTTCTTCATATTCAGGACGCGGTTGATATTTTTGCGACGATTGTTTTGATTGAAATGTATTTTCCAATCAGTATTCGTTTTACGCGACCTGAGTATTCATTTTGCCCGCCCTGGTAGGGCAAAACGGATAATGTTGACTTTTTTTTAATTTCGAAGAAGAATTTCTTTGTTATTATTTTTATTTTACTTTAATTATAAACTTCAATTACCCAAAAAATTATTAGCCAAAGTTAAGAATGGATATAATTGTAATATATATTTGTTATTTCATTTTCAAATTAACATATCCGTTTTGCCCGTCCTTCCCCTAAAGATATCAAAAAAACAAGAGACAAAATTTGAAGCTGATCAAATTTTGAGAAAAATAAGCCCAAAATCAATTTTTTTGGACAATTAGTTTCTGAATTATGATACTTTTTGCATTCATGTGTATCAAAAACCATTATACCAAAATTTTGAACATTATGAATCTTATAGTTCAAATATCTCCGAGATGGTTGAAGATATCAAAAATTCATAAGACAAAATTTGTAGCTCTTGAAATTCTAAAGAGAAAAAATTATCGACCGACTCTCGATGACTTTTGGTTGCAGATATATCGTGTGACTAATGCAAAAAGGGCGCATAGCTACACGTTAGTAGGGATTTATGCTAAAAGGGCGCATAAAAAAAATTTTTTTTGCCATTCTTGAAATCGCTCAAAACACAAAGATCTGAAAAAAAAAAAAAAAATCGAGTATCCTAAAGCTAAAAGGGCGTAACTCAAGACATGCGCCCTTTTAGCTTTTAGAAAAGTAGTGCCTAAAGCTAAAAGGGCACATAAAAAAAATTTACGTTTTTATAAAAAATTTTGATAAATAGCTTCACAAGACATAAAATAAAAAAGTTTAATGAATAAAAAAAAAATTTTTTAACAGCCGGTCCCTACACGGAAAGAACAAGATGACACTGGGTATCATCCCAGATTATACTCAGTGATATCTGTGGTAAAAAAAAATTTCAGATAGTAGATAAAAAAATCCAGATTATACTGCGTGATATCTGGGTTATACTCATTGTAATCTGGATTATACTAAATACTATCTAAAATTTTTTTTTACTCAATATAATCCGGGATGATATCCAGTGTCATCTTGTTCTTTTCGCGTACGATTGCAGCTTCATATTTCTCTTCCAGACAAAGAAGAATTTTGAAAAAAACGCTCTGCTACGTAATAGATTTTTTAATTATCTATTTCGTATAGCAGGGTGTTTTTTTCAAAATTGTCATTTGTTTAAAAGAAAAACATAAAACTTCAATAGCTTTATAATCATGAATGCACCGAGGATAGTACTGTTTTTTGCAGTGAGTGCGACGCGAGAAAAAGAACCCGCATGGAGAAATATATATGTCAAAAATATATGTCGCATATATAATATATATACCGCATATATTTACGCAAAAAAAAAATATGTCAACATATATTTTTCACATAGATGCTGACATATATGCAGAGATACATGCTTACATATATGTAGACATATATGTAAGCATACACTGAAAAAAAAATTTCTAAGTTTGAGAATTTTTTTACTCAAATCAAGAAAGTTAAATTCTTCAAAATTATTTTCTTGATTCAAGTTAAATTATTTTCTGTGTATCTCTAGACATATATATTGCACTTATATGCGCGCATATATGTGAACATATATCTATGCATATATGTGAACATATATCTACGCATATATGTGAACATATATGCGGACATATATTTAGCGCAAAAAAAATATATGTGAAAATATATATTTGCATATATTTTTCGCATATATATTTTTCCATGCGGGAAGGGATCGGCTATTTTTAAGTACTTAAACAATATTGAAAAAATAATAATTTCTAACTATTTTTATACAAGCAATGGATAATTAATTTAATCGAAAACTAATGGGATTGAAATAATTTTCAAATAAAAAATAAATTAATACAATCACGCATATTTTGCAATTTTTTAAAAATATTTTTAATTGTAATTTTAAAAGAGTGGATGTTGAGTTAGAATACGCCTCTTTCGTGTGAATCTACCGTTTTTTTTTTAATTTTTAGGCTAAAAATGAGCACTTTAATGAATTATGTAGAGAAAAAATTTGTAAGCCCTTTTAGCTTTAGGTCATAAAATTTTCAAATTCCTAAAGCTGAAAGGGCGCATAATTAGACATACGCCCTTTTAGCTTTAGGAAATCAATGCTTGATTTTTCGACGAAGAATATGTCAACTAGTCGATTGGTGATAAAAAAAAAATTATGCGCCTTTTTAGCTTTGCAAAGCTAAAAGGGCGCATACTTTGCCATGCGCCCTTTTTGCATTAGTCACGCGATATGATTAATAATTAATTTTTCATAAGTGTAAAATTTGGATTTTTGATTTTCTTCAAAATTTCTACTTATGGCTGCTTAAATAATCTTCCTACCAATCACAGGAAAGAAAAAATAACAGTTCAAGTTCTATAACAGCACTGGTTAAAAAAAGACTTATAAACAAAAATTAAGGGGGCTGGAAGGCGCGTGCTGTTAATCATTAAGAGAAAGTCTGTCATTTGAAGCCAGTGCTTGAGACGCGTGCCTCAAATTTACCCGGGTCTTTCCAAGGCGATCGGAAGCGTAGGAAAATAAAAGGGAAACGTTGTTTCTTACGGGGAAATCGGGTACGTCCTTGGAGAATAATTGTTTTGGCCCACCAGAAACCGATGTCATGAAAAGCGTGCGCGGCTCACACGACCAATGACCTCTAACTCTCTGTTAAATATTTTCTCCTTAGTATTACCTCCATTTTGTTGATTTACTGCCGAGCTCAATGTTTCCGAACGCCAGCCTTCCTCAGCCTCTTATTAGTCGAGATGAGAAACGTCAACTCATACTGAATATTTCTAGCTCTCAGCTTTAGATCTACCGAGTCTCCCGTTGGCACAATTTTCAAAACAATTTTAATGCTCACCCAAAATATTCCGGTCAGGGTGTTTCTGTTACTGAATTAGTTCCAATTCTTGATCATTTTTTATACGCTTTAATTCTATATTTAATTATCTGACAAGGCTTTAGCTTTTCTTTACCTTTGAAATAAGTTTTTTTTTTAAAAAACTTTCACAATAATTCCTCTTCTACAATCAATAACATCAATATACTCTAGAAAAGCCAAAAAACTGATAATTTACATATTTTTTAAATAACCAGTATTTTTTTTCAGCCATTGCATTAAAAAATAACTAATATATGCTCTCAAATTAAAGAAACAACATAAAATATAATGGTTTTGGAAAAAAAAACATTTAATTTTCACCGAAAAACCGGAAAAAATAAGAAAATTCAAAAATTTTGCATGACCTTGAAAATACCTAACAAAGAAAACTTTTTTTGTAATTAATATTTTGGCTCAAAAATTTACAGAGAGCTTTATTGAAGTGTCTAGCCTGCTGCCAATAGCATATTGATGATTAATTAAATTATTAAGGGTCTCAAAAAAATTCGGAAAAATTTTTCTATTTTTTTTTCTTACCAACTCTGCGTTTTTTCGATTTTAAAGTGCAATTAAAAAGTACTAGAGGCTTCATTCAAATTATTTTCAGTGGAATTAACTAGAATTTTATTGAAATAACTAGACAAATTGAAGAATTTTTAAAATTTTGAATTATAAAATTGAATATTTAAAAATTTAACTTGAGATAAAACTTTTGAAGTATTTTTTATTTTAAACTTATTTTAAATAAATAAAAATTTTGTTCTTAAAACTCATAGGAGTAAAAATTAACCCCCATTTTTTACTGTAAGAATCTCTCAGATTAAATTTTAGTCCTAAAGCTTCATAAAACTGATTTATTCCCCCAATAAAACTTTCGACTAAAATATCTCTTAGGCCTTCTGAACTGTCCTCGAGCATTGTTCATTGTCCACTTACTCTAATTTTTGTGAAACTAGAGCACCCCGGCTACCTCCGGCTACCTCGAGCCTGAAAACCCGCAAAGCATATTACGCAAAACTAGAGCTACCACTAAATTTGAATATCCGTGACAATAAACAGAAGTTCCAACAAAATTTCTTTATTGGGTCACTGCAAAGAGAGTAATAAAAGTAAATTTGTCAAACTAGACAATTAGACAAACAGACAAATATGCAAGTTAAAACTTTCACTTTGGTAATATTACATTGACATCTTGGCTAAAGTCTTAAAAATAAGGATGAGGGGTTGTAAAAATCATCCCGATACTAATAAAAGAGAAATTTCATAAATGATTTTAGAATTAGCTACTGCCGTGGAAAATAAAAATAAACGTGTAAGCTGCATTATAGAATGAGGCAATTTACGATATATTGCCCCTTACTCTCGGTACATGGGTTTAGAGGTAGAGCTGAAGCACAGAGTTGAGGTACGAGGTATAAAGTAATTCAATGAGATGACGCTGAAAGGTAATAGAGGTAAAGGTAGAGGTAGAAAATTTTTCACCTCTCAGCTACTCGTTTTGCCTGATCTGATTTATGACCAGCGTACGACTTAACTTGTATATCTTTAAGTTTTCTTTTTTTCCTTCCTTCTGTCTTCTGTTTGGATTTTGTAACCGAGGTCTTCCAGGCACAGTAGTTTATTATCGAGTCGAGTGGACATGGATTTTTTAAGTAGACATGTTTGCTTTTTATTTTTCATGTTATATGGCGCGTGGCTTGCTTTTTAGAGAGGGAAGAAGATGTTCATTTAAAAATCAAAATTTTTATTAAAAAATTTCAATTTAATTTGTTAAAAATACTTAAAATTCAATTTAAAGTCGAAGACACATTAAAAAATTTTTTGGAATTTTTTTGAGGCCCTTAATATTTTTATTAAGTGTCATGTAGCAGTTAAAAACATGCTATACACTTCAAAAAAGACCTCTGTAAATTTTTAAGCTAAAATATTAATTACAAAAAAAGTTTTCTTTGTTAGATATTTTCAAGGTCATTCAAAATTTTTTAAATTCTCTAATTTATTTGATTTTTTCAGTAAAATTCCAATTAACTTCGATGAAAATAATTTAAATAAAATCTCTAGTACTCTAATTGCATTTAAAAATCGAAAAAACACAAAGTTGATAAGGAAAAAAAATAGAAAAATTTTTTCGAATTTTTTTGAGAACCTCAACTATTCAATTAGTTATCAATATGCTATTGGCAGAATGCTAGACACTTTAAAGAAGCTCTCTGTAAATTTTTAAGCTAAAATATTGATTACAAAAAAAGTTTTCTTTGTTAGATATTTTCAAGGTCATTCAAAATTTTTAAAATTTTTCAATTTTTTTGATTTTTTCAGTTAAATTCTAATGGAAATAGTTTAAATAAAACCTATTGCACTTTAAAATCGAAAAAATGCAACATAGTGACTGCAAGGCTGCTAGTAAATAATTAATTAAAGAAAATAAATTAATTTTTAAAATTTTTAAACAAAAAAATTATTATGGAGATCATTTATCAAAAAATTCTACTTTTAAAAATTACAAAAAAATATTAATGCAATTTTTATTAAATATTAAAAATTTTTTTAAAATACTTTATTGTATTTTGTAATTTTTAATAATAATGTGTTATTCTTATTAAAAAGTTTTTTTTTAATAATAATAAATGAAATCCACTTTAAAATTTTTAATAATTTTTTTTTTTGACTAAGGATTAGAACCTTGCCGAAATTTCCAATAGAAACTCTTTAAGTCGTAAGATTTCTCTGCTCCAATTTCTAGCTTATCCCAACTCTTTTGTGCTATGCCTCAAAAATAAATACAAGCAGGTCTTAAGGTTTGAAATTGTGCAAGATTTTGGTTTTTTTCTTTTTTTTTTCTCCACGTTGATAATTCAACGGAGCAAATACCCCGGACAAATCAAACAAAGACACAAGTGCATTTGGCTTTTAAAATTTTCTACCAACAGCTTTCTAATCCTTAAAATTCAATGCCAAGACAGTGTACTGGCCTTCCGAAGCTTATCGCTTGTAGCTTGTACCCTTAGCCTACTGACCTAAAACCAAAAGTCTCACCAACAAGTTACCTTTACAGGCCAATTTTACCAAACAGTCACACCGTAAATTCTGTCCTCTCTTAATTCCTGTGTCAATTCTTCTGAAAAATTCTTCTATATGTTTAGAAATTGAGTCATGGATAGAATTTTTTCAAAGTCACTCCATTAAAGCATACACGCTTTAATTTAGTCACTATTTTACATGGATGTTAGCGTTAATTGTGTTTTTGGGCGGCCTTGACCGAGTTTCCGGTGGCTGTTTTCCGGCGAATTCTTTTGGAAGTATACATCTATAAGTATTTTTAAGATAAAAGCGACAAATTTTGATTAGAGGTCCTTTTTTTTGGAATTTGAATCTAAAAAATTTAAGTAGTGACGAAATTTTAAAAATTTGGAAAGTTTGATCTTATAAAAAGTGTTGAAATTTCAAAAAAATTAATTTTTTTTTTTTAAATCAGTATTTTATCTTGCTTAGAATTTTTAGAGCTACAAATTTTATCTCTTATGATTTTTTGATCTTCAACCATTTTGGAGATATTTGAATTATAAGATTCATAATGATCAAAAGTTTATTATAATGAATTTTGATGTATGAGGCATTCCATGCAAGATGGGAAAATGACTAAAATTTTAAAATTTCTCTAATTCATTCTAATTTAGTTCTAATTTATTATTAAAAGTCAATATTTTACTAATTTGTAAAGAAAATTTGTAACTTCCCGCTAAGAAAATCGAAGATTTTCAAATTCGGGAAGTTATTGTTTTCACCCCGTTTTACAAAAATTGAGTTTTCATCAGATCTTGACGTTTGAAGGTCACAGGAAGCTTTCCTGACAATCCCCGCGAGGTTGTCACTATGTCTGTATGTGTGTGTGTGTGTGTGTGTGTGTGTGTGTGTGTGTATGTGTGTGTGACTATGTGACTCGCTTATAACTTTTGAACGACTGAACCGATCGGAACGTACTAAACGGCGTTCTAAATAGTTCCTTCAAACTTAAATTTCCTGAGAATTTGAACTGTTTCGGACCGATAGATTTTGAGAAATTTTGAAAAATCTAAAAAAAAATAAGAAAAAAATCATTTTTGAAAGTGGTTTTTTTGGAATATCTTTTAAACGGCTCTATCGATAAACTTCAAAAACTAATCCGCCCTTAAGCTTGAGAAATCACGCCGATCGTCGCTAATCCGGTCAAAATCGGTTGATTCGTTCGAGAGATATCGTAAACGAAAGAAAACCGAAAAAAGTGTTTTTTTGACATAACTTCGTCATTTCTTCTCGGATCGTTGATGATATAGAATAATTTCAGAGCTTAAAAAACCGCGTCGATCGCCGCAAAAAACGTGGAAATCGGTTGATTGGTTCGAGAGATATCCTCGATAAAATATTTGGAAACTAGTGTTTTTTTAACATAACTCTGACATTTTTTGGAATAACTTTTAAACGGCTGCACTGATCGATTTCAAAAACTATTTAGCTATTAGCATAAAAAATTACGTCGATCGACGTCAAGCTTGTCAAAATTGGTCAATTCGTTCAAGAAATATCATGAACGAAAGAAAACCAAAAAAAGTGTTTTTTTGGAATTACTCCAAATTTCCTAGTTTTATCAATTCAAACTTGAAGATTCGTCATGAAACTAAAAAAATTGCGTCAAATACTGCCAACCGCGTGAAAATCGGTTGATTCATTTAAAAGTTAGTGCGGTTTGAAAATTTAAAAAATATTGTTCTATGATGCTTCTATCAGACTTTTGAGCTCGAAGAGCTCAAAATAAGACATAAATTGTATTTTTGAGCTCGAAGAGCTCAAAAACGTCATTAGTGCAGTTTTATGCACCTAGGTATGGAATTAGCGGGAAGTTGCACGGATGGCCTTCAGGGTCTACCGTTTTTCTAATTTTTTTTAATCAATAAGAAAATGGATTTTTCTCTCCTAGTAACTTTTCAGCCGCACTAACTTGTATCCGGGCCAAATGTTGTTTTAATAGTTTTAAGAACAAATTCATTTAATGTTTGTTATTAACTAACATATTTATTATTATAGTTTTAAGAAAAAATTTTGTTTATGTTCGTTATTAATTAGCACCTAAGTTTATCAAGATCGTGTTGTCAGCATGCTAAATCCTTTATTTGTGTTTTTTAATTAGTTTTTTTTTAATTATCCTAAATAATTTATAGTTAAATTTATAAACAATAATGTTTCTAAGGTTGAAATAATATAAAAGTCTTTTTAATAAACAACTTGATGTAGACATTTTGTACTTGTCCCACCAGTCACAAATGCCTGTCCCACCAGTCACAATAAAAACAAATTTTTTTAATTGTTTCTACGTAGCTAATCAGTCTAATTCTTCATAATATTCAATGTTTGTAGGATTAATTTTGTATTTTTGAGGGAAGTATTTTTTAAAAGTTTAGTGGTCGAACTGAAATTCGATTTTAAGTATAGTTTTGGTAAGAGAGAAGGATTTTTCTTAATCCCGCCAGTCACACTCAGCCAAATGATAATTACGAGAAACTTAAAAAGTAATGGAGGTTTTTGACAAAGGGATATTGTTAATTAGTTATTCTTCTGTATTATAAGATAGATTTTACTATAGTATAAGTTTCAGTCACATAATTATAGCTTATAATTGATGGAATTCCAGAGTCAAATGTCTCATCAGTCATTATGGAATGCCCTATTTTATGATTTTTTGATATCTGCAACCATTTCGGAGATAAGGTAAAAGCCCCAATTATTGACGGGGGTCTAAATATTGACACCCTAAATTATTTTTAAATATATTAAATTATCTGTAATAAGAATAACGATCAAATAAATTTTTATTAAATTCTAATTAATTAAAAAATTGAAAAAAATCACATTCAGTTCAAAATATTAAATATTAATTATTAAAAAAAAATAAAGTTAGCACCAGTTCATCAAATCAGCTTACGAGCGTCTATTTTCTTAACAACTTTGATTAGAAAAGCATTTTTTTTTAACTGCCGAGTTTAAATTAATTTTTTCATGTAATTATATGATCTATTTTTTTTTTAATTAACAATATATGAAATATTTATAAAATTAAATAATCGAAATTAATTGTATGCTTTATGATATTTAAATAATGGGAGTCAATAACTAGTTCATAATTTTTATGGTGAATCCCATATTGACAGCCAGTCGACAGCGCTATGACGCCTTTTTTTTTAAGTATAAAATACGTTATATGCGCGATTATATTCAAGGCTTTTAACTGTCAAATAACTCGGCGTGTTTTAGTGTTAAATAAGTTTTTAAATAAATTGTTATATTTTTCATAATAATTATTCATTCATAGAAATTATTATTAATTAACTTTAATAATATTGATTACTTTATATCAAATTTTTGATAAATAACAATATAACCAAATGATTCGACGCATGTGCAGTAGGGGCGTCAATAATTGGGGTTACGGTACGTCAATAATTAGATCAATCAGTTTTTTAACCCGTCAATAATTGGTGTATCCAGATCATATATTTAATTATTTAAAATTAATTAGTAAATATCACTGATTATCATTTTAAAAAAAGAAATTGATTAGTTAAAACATTACTGAAGACATTACCACAAACAATATTCATCGATATTTATATTTGATTGCTTAAAAAAAATGAAATCATAACTTTGTCTCTTATAGCGTCAATAATTGGGGCTTTTACCTTATTTGAATTATAAAATTCATAATGTTCAAAATTTTATCATAATGAATTTTAATACATATGAACATTAAAATAACCATAATCCAAAAGCTAATTATCCAAAAAAATTGATCTTGGACTTATTTTTCTCAAAATTATATCAGCTACAAATTTTATCTTATAATTTTTTGATATCTTCAACCATTTCGGAGATATTTGAATTATAACATTAATAATGTTCAAAATTTTGCTTTAATTACTTTTGATCCATATATAAATGCAGAAAGTAATATAAATTAAAAAACAAATGGTCAAAAAAAATTCTCCTTGAACCAAATTTGTTTAGAATCTTAAGATTCTAATCTTAAGAGCTACAAATTTAGTTTCTTATAATGTTTGATATTCACAACCATTTGAAAAATATTTAATCCCAAAGTTTTTCAAAAACTCAAAATTCTAAAAATCAAGGCTTATATACGCGATAAATATCAATTATATTTTTCCTGGTAGGAAAAAACATGAATTTGATAATGATCTGTATAAAAAACTCCGTAATCAGAACATATCAAATTTCAGCTTGCAAAAAGCGTTTTATCTCGCAGTAAATAAGTATATATACGAGCGTATGCATAATATGCGTATATATAGGGCTTATATATATATATATAGCGTAGGGACCAAAGAATAAATAATAGGGCAGGAGTATAATAGCCGAGTCGAAAAATAAAAGATAAAGGGGAAAAGTGATTGAGGGGGCAATTGCTGGATGACCGTGGATTTTTTAGATTTTTTTTATGTTTAAGAATAGGCCGCAGCGGCTCGTATACGGGGCACCACATATGGGCAAGAGTATTAGGTAATGGTATTAGGCGTCCCTAGCCTTCGGAGAACACCCTTAAAGCTCTCTCTGCCCTTAAAGTCTCTGTGTGTGTGTGGTGTATATTTTTACCACCCCCTCCTCTTAGTAGCTGATTCCCCTGTAGGGTGTACCGCCCTCGGGATCAACACAAAGAGCGTGTGCCTCCCGATGAGTGGAGCCGTGATGACGTGCGGATATGTTGCGCGTGCTATGCGTATGTCCATTATTTGTAAGTACCAGTACTGGCTATACTTATAAGTCGGTCGATGTTTTTCTGCTGAGAAAATTTTCGTTAACGAGAGTCTCGGAAAATGACGGTGCTGAATTTGAGCTTTTTTTTGGAAAATACACGGAACCATTAGTTGAATAGCTATGATTAGCAACTTTATTTGTTCGGACTTTTGTGGGCTACTAATTTGGTATTTGATGATTTTTTGATATCTGCAACCGTTTTGGAGATATTTAAATTATAAGATTCATAATGTTCAAAATTTTGTTATAATTAATTTTGATACATATAAATACAAAAATTACCATAATTCAAAAATTAATTGTGCAAAAAAATTGATCTTAGGCTCATTTTTCTCAAAATTTAATCAGCTACAAATTTTGACTTATGATTTTTTTATATCTTCAACCATTTCGAAGATATTTGAATAATAAGATTCATAATGTTCAAAATTTTGTTATATATAACTACAAAAATTAACATAATTCAAAAACTAATTGTCCAAAAAAATTGATTTTGGGCTTTTTTTTTCTTAAAATTTCGTCAGCTACAAATTTTGTCATAATGACTTTTGATATATATGAATACAAAAATTATCATAACTCAAAAAGTAATCATCCAAAAAAATTGTTTTAGGTCTCATTTTATTCAAAATTTGATTCTCTACAAGATCAGTCTCATTGTTATTTTAGATATCTGGTCATTTCGGAGATATTTGAATTATAAGATTCATAATGTTCAAAATTTTGTTATAATGAATTTTGATACATATAAATACAAAAATTACCATAATTCAAAAACGAATTTTGCAAAAAAATTGATCTTAGGTTCATTTTTCTCAAAATTTAATCAGCTACAAATTTTGACTTATGATTTTTCGATATCTTCAACCATTTCGAAGATATTTGAATAATAAGATTCACAATGTTCAAAATTTTGTTATATATAACTACAAAAATTAACATAATTCAAAAACTAATTGTCCAAAAAAATTGATTTTGGGCTTTTTTTTTCTTAAAATTTCGTCAGCTACAAATTTTGTCATAATGACTTTTGATATATATGAATACAAAAATTATCATAACTCAGAAAGTAATCATCCAAAAAAATTGTTTTAGGTCTCATTTTATTCAAAATTTGATTCTCTACAAGATCAGTCTCATTGTTATTTTAGATATCTAGTCATTTCGGAGATATTTGAATTATAACATTCATAATGTTCAAAATTTTGTTATAATTAATTTTGAGGTATATAAATACAAAAATTATCACAATTCAAAAACTAATTGTTCAAAAAAACTGATCTTGGGCTTATTTTTATCAAAATTTCATAAGTTACAAATTTTGTCTCAAATTTTTTATATCTGCAACCATTTCGGAAATATTTGAATTATAAAATTCAAAATGTTCAAAATTTTATTGTAATGAATTTTGATATATATATGAATACAAAAATTATCATAACTGAGAAACTAATAATCCAAAAAATTATTGTAGGTTTCATTTTCTTGAAAATTTGTATCACCTACAAGATCGGTCTAATTGTTATTTTTGATATCCAGCCATTTCCGAGATATTTGAATAATAAGATTCATAATGTTCAAAATTTTGTTATAATTACTTATGATATATATTAATGATGTTATTGTTATTTCTCAAAAACTACCCCAGCAAATGAACCGCTCTGAACTTTATTTCTTCAGAATTTTATCAACTACAAATTATGTTTCCAAAATGTTTTCGGTATCTGGAACCATTTCAGAGAATATTTGACGTAAAAGATTTTGGAAACTAAAATGAAGTCTAGCGATTGCAAAACGAATTGAAGCACATGAAAATAAAATTTCCAATGGAATTTGAATATCTGAACTTGTGTATATTTATCAACACATATCTTTAATCGTAATACATATCTTTTTTATACCTTTAATTGCTACGGAGATATTTAAATTTATTTATTTATTTATTTTCTTTTATTTTCTTTATATACATCTCAACAGCCTAATGGCCAATAACAGAGATACAAAAAGATACAAATGTTATTCTGAGTGGCGCATGACAGCTAACGTTCTTTAATAATACAAAGTTTATTATTATTTTTCAGTATAACAAAAATTATAATTATAATTATACTTTAACTTAACTTTATACAGAGTATACACTATATTTAATATACTATATTTAATGTACTATATTCAATGTACTGTACTGTAGCTGGATGACATTAGGATATATTTTTTAAAAAAAAAGATTGGTGGTCTACTCATCTGGAGTTAACTATGATTGAAGCTATGGCACTGACACTGATGCTTGACATACAATCGAATAGATCAATATTACTGTCCTGCTGTACAATGAAGTTACAAATGTTAATTAATCTATATAAAGGTGAAGAAAGCGTGAAGTTATTCTTCAACCGGGGTGGGTAGAAAAGAAAGGCTGATCTGATCGTAGCATTCGTTAGGTACTAATATAGGTAACCTTTCAAGGATCCTGGGACAATCTATATTATTAGAAATTATACCAGCTACCAAAAGTATCGATGCGCAGGTCCTTCTTTCCTCTAGAGTTAAGAGATTTGCATCAACACACATATTTAGATAATCAAATCCCCTAGCTGGGTAGATTCCAAATTTTTTAAATGAGAAATATTTTACAAATTTCCGCTGTACTCTTTCAATATTGCTTATTTGATAAATTACAAGATTTATAATGCTCAAAATTTGGTTATAATAACTTTTGATATATATATGAATACAAAAAGTGTTCTATCTTGGTAACTATCAGCAAAAAAAAATAAACTCAGAGCTTATCTTATATAAAATTTTGTCCTCTACAAAATCGGTTTGAATGGTGTTTTTGATATCTTCAGCCATTTCCGAGATATTTGACCCAAAAGATTTTGGATATTCAAAATTCCATAAAAATATAGTTTTAATATCTCAATTTACCCAGAATGTTATACACGGGAAAAAATTTCTGGGAAAATTTACGATACAACTATTGTAAAGCTGGACTATACTTTGATTACTGTTAATTGTCAAATATTTTAGAAGAAAAAATA
Organism: Cotesia glomerata; assembly: GCF_020080835.1. Classification (NCBI taxonomy): domain Eukaryota; kingdom Metazoa; phylum Arthropoda; class Insecta; order Hymenoptera; family Braconidae; genus Cotesia; species Cotesia glomerata. The sequence continues at coordinate 25,305,753 of NC_058164.1, forward strand.
CTATTTATTCATGAAAAAATACAATATTACTATTGTAAAAAGTAAGAGATTAAAATTTCCAGTGCTGCTTCTGTATCTTTCCAATAGAACTATAGCAAATTTTACAATAGTTGAATTGGAATGTTTCTCAATTAGTGTGAGTGATGGCCGTGCACAGCGCTAGACTCTGAGTTTATGTAAATGTTAAAGGATATGGGTCTCAGTTTACCTCGGATAGCGTAGAGGGAGAGTCTCTGGCTGCCAACACAGAGTTCTGGGTTCGATTCCCAAATAGCACGAAAATGTCGGTTTCTTTTTTCGATTACTGTACAGGTGCCAATTAGTCCAACCTTCTATCTCTCTCCCTCCCTAATATTTCTTTTAAAAAAACCAACTGTGAATTTTTACAATAGTTGAATGGTAAAGTTCACAAACACATATTGTATAATTTGCTCTATAGTATTCGACTTTTTAAGACTCTTGCTAGTCTTATTTGTTGGATAAAATTTACAATAGTAGATCGTAAAAATTACTAAATGAGAAGTATAGTCCACCGTTACTATTTTATTTAGTAAAAATTACAATAGTGAAATAGTAAAAATTCCTTCAATTTTATTTCCGTGTATCAGCAAAAAAAAATAAACTCAGAGCTTATCTTATATAAAATTTTGTCCTCTACAAAATCGGTCTGAATGGTGTTTTTGATATCTTCAGCCATTTCCGAGATATTTGACCCAAAAGATTTTGGATATTCAAAATTCCATAAAAATATAGTTCTAATATCTCAATTTACCCAGAATGTTATAATTAATAACATTTGACCGTATTTTGACTCGGAAAATAATTCCCCAGCCCATTAGAGCCTTTTCGAAAATATAAATATAGAGACCTAAGTGTTCACCCTCGTGCGTATTCTCATAATCGAGTAGCCTGTGCAGTATTAACGTCTCTCAATGAAGAAGCGGTTGTTTTCGGAGGGTGTTTTTGGCGACTAGACGGGGCATGGGTGCAGAAAATATAAATCTAGTGTACAGTGTATGTTATATGTTATATGTTGTATGTTATGCAGTATGGATGAGGGATGAGCCTCGGAGAAACGGGAATGAGAAGGAACAGAAAGAGAAAAGGGAGAATCAACAGTAGCTGCTGGATAGAAGCTGAGTACAAGTCGGTTGATTTTGAGGGGTTGCAATGGGGATTGTCGTGGCGTACCCTGCGGGCTTCCACGGTCTCCTCATCGGTGGCTCTCTAACATCCACACAACCCCTCGTACACATGTGTAGAGCGCATAACCAGTGCGGAGAGAATTTATATCGTAAGCGTGTAGCTGAGTGTACTCATCGGGCTGAAATAAACCGACCGGGTGGTTTACCCCCTGGACCCCGAACCGCTACTCCCAATGTAACAGAGTAGATCTGTATTACTGTATTGTTAAATATACACAAGTTCAGCCATTCAAATTCCATTGGAAATTTTATTTTTTAAGCGCTTCAATTTATTTTGCAATTGCTAGATTTTATTTTTACTTTCCAAAATCTTTTAGGTAAAAAAAAAAAAAAATATATCTTTGGATTGGTTCCAGATATCGAAAACATTTTTGGGATAATTTGTAGCCGATAAAATTCTGAAGAAATAGAGCTTAGAGTGGTTCATCTGTTGCTGGTAGTTTTTGAGAAATAACAATAAAAATTATAGCCAAATTTTGATCATTACACAGAAAAAAAGGTTGACTTGAGCCAAGAAAATAATTTTCTTCCTAATTATTTTCTCGAGCTTTAAGAAATACGTATCTTGATCCAAGAAAATTTATTTAAGTCAAGAAAATGTTGTTTTGAGAAAATTCAGCCTCAAGCTCCAAAAAGTTTAGTTCTTGATAGAAGTTAATTTTCTTGTCTTGAGAAAATTTCTCTCTTGCTCCAAAAAATTAAATATAAAGATAGAAGTTAATTTTCATTAATATTTTTATTGATTAATATGTCAAATCGGAAGATCAAATAATATTTCATCATTTTTTTTTCATTCAATATGTATAATTGCACGGTAAAATAATATAAAATGGGTATCAAATATTCTCGAGAAAATTTTTCTCAGCTGAAGTAGGTAGCGCTGCTTCCCTAAAGCATCTAAAAATCTTTATCAAATATAAAAATTTATTGTATCAAGTATTTATGATAGAATTAAGAAAAAATTACCACCAAGAATAGATTTTAAAGAAAAATTTTAACTTCGGCAAGAACTTCGGTCTTCCTTCAGGCACCCGACAAATTTTCTTGAGCCAAGAGTTTTGTTCTCCAGTCAAGAAATTTTTCTTTCTGTGTAATTATAGCTAAATTTTGATCATTATAAATCTTACAGCCCAAATATCTCAAAAATGGCTGAAGATATCAAAAACAATCAGACCGATTTTGTAGAGGATACAATTTTGAAAAAAATGAGACCTAAAACAATTTTTTTGGATAATTAGTTTCTGAGTTATGATAATTTTTGTATTCATCTGTATCAAAATTCATTATAACAAAATTTTGATATTTCTGAATCTTATAATTCAAATATCTCCAAAATGGTTGAAGATATCAAATCATAAGATACAAAATTTGTAGCTTATTAAATTCTGAGAAAGAAAAGTTTGTTAAAGTTTATTTACTACCAGTAGTTTCTGAGTAATAGTGCTAACACCTTTAATATAAGTTGCAAAGTTCAAAAAAATTTTTTTAAATCAATAAATCGCTAAAAAAAAACTACCCAGACACTTTCCACTTGATTTCCAGTGTGACATTAAATATCAGTAATAAAATTGTACCTAATACATCCCCCGATAGATCGATTGTATAAAAAAATGGACGTTGAATTATATCGAGGAGATCAGAGGAATTTTAGTGCACTAAAAAAGTAAAACAGTAGCAGAAGGAGAAAGAGCTCGATCGAGTGCCGAGTGGGCAGAGGGTGTCGCGATCTGTGAGAACCTCACGGGTGAGACTCATGCACCCCATCCAGTGATGTGTGATGGACCTAAATGGATGAGACGCACCCCTAAAGCTAGACTGGTAAAAAGAGACCCTTTAGTATTGCTAGTATTAAAGAGAGCGAGTGCCAGCTTTGGCGACTACCGACTACTCCGCGATAGATATATCGGGTGCATGGCATCGGGCTGTCCGTACTTTTTTTGCTTTGCAACCCAAAGAGCATTATGCTCACGGATCTGATCCATCTGGAATAATGAAAGCTAACAAAAGGTTAAAGTTGTCGAGTTATAAAAGAGTTTTTATAATTAAATTTTTGAATTTATCAGATGAATGATTTCAGGGGACCACCATCACCATCACTACTGCCGTCTGCATCCATATGTGTGATTTGGATGATGGAACACCTTCGACCTATTGCTCACTGAACATAGAACATAGAACACTTGGCAGTTTTGCAGAAAAACAGAATAGGAAGCCAGTTCCCTTCTATTGGCGATGATGCTGATGGAATGCTAATAGCGGAGGTCAATTTCGGACTGATTAACTTGAATAATAATCCGAGAAACGAATAGAAGGAGTGATGAAGGCAGAAATTGGTCAATCGCTTGGGGCTCGGGGGCTGAAACGAAACTCGAGATGACTGTGTAAGGAAATTGTTCCGACGTGTCCACTTCCTCTGGCTTGATGAGAGTTCCGTTTTGATCAAAACTCCTATCCACCGAGGACGCTCTTGGTAAACACACTGGATCCTCTGAAACCCTTTCGACTTCGCCAATTTATACCGCGCTTTAAAATTAACATTTTTTCACCCTCATACTGGCTCTGATGGTTATTTTTGCTTGGGGACATGGAAATTGGTTGTTTTCAACGGGTTACAGCACAGAAAAATAATAATAAAACTTGACCATTAGTGTCATTTTTGGTTTTAGTGCTTTGTTAGTGGTGTTTTCTTGAAGAATTTGGAATTTTCTGATGATAAAAATGAAAGTTGCTTCATTGGAAAAGGTATTCTGGAGATAAGCAGAGAAAAATTTCAATTAAAGAGGTTTTTTTGAGGAGTAATAGGTAAAAAACTGCGTTATTTTTTATTAAATGAATTAAATATATGGATAATTTTTAAAACTACTGGAATTTTTGGGTGAAAATTGGTCAATATCTTTGAATTAGACCACAAAGAACTGAGAACTGCAAAGGAATTTAAATCTGAGGGCTTATTGGTCAGTTATCAGCCATAAAAGGGTTAAAACGGTGTTATTTTGAGTTAAAAGACTAAAATCTACGGTAAATTTTGGAAACTATTGAAATTTTTGGATAGAAATCGGTAGATATCTTTCAATCAGACCATAATCAGTCTGAAACTGCAAGGAAATTTGACTTGAAAAGTTAACGGGTCGGTTATCAGTCATTAAAGGGTTAAAAATGTGTTATTTTTGGTTAAAAGACTTAAATATACGGTCAATTTTGAAAACTATTGAAATTTTTGGACAGATGCCAGTAGGTATCTTTGAATTAGACCATAATCAGTTGAAAAATGCCAGGAAATTTGAATCGGAGGGTTAATTGGTCAGTTATTAGAGATGAAAAGAATAAAACAGTGTTATTTTTGGTTAAATGACTAAAATATATGGTAAATTTTGGAAACTATTGAAATTTTTGAATAAAAATCGGTATATATTTTTTACTTAGACCATAATTAGTTGAAAACTGCAGGAAAATTCGAATCGGGGAGTTAGTTGGTCAGTTATCAACCATAAAAGGGTTAAAACTGTGTTATTTTTGGTTTAAAAATTAAAATATATGATAAATTTTGCAAACTAATGAAATTTTTGGATAAAAATTAATACATATTTTTAAATTAGACTATGATGAGTTGAGAACTGTTAGGGAATATGAATCCTAACATTGATTAGTTAGATATCGGTAAAAAAGTGAAAGTATTTCAGACGAAAATTTCTAACAAAAAAATAAAAGTGCAAATGAAAAAGAAATTGAATTTAGTAAATTATATGAACAGTCAAAAAAGTCCAATATCAACAGGTATCTTAATAACAAATCTAAAAGCGTCGACGTGACCAAGGCAATAAAATCACCGCAGCGCCTGGTTTAAGGTATAAGTTTTAGAGTAAAAAGTGAACCCAGGAAAAAAGTAAGGATTTTTTTATCTCAATAATAAAACGGCTGGCTGTATAGAGAGTATACTATCTGTATCGTAAACGGTTACTTTTCCTTTGGCATGCAATGACCACAGCTTTTACCTCAATCCCGTATCCAAAAGCCCAAGCTGTCCTCAGTCTGGTTGCTAGAATAGTAAAGCCATCACCATCAGTAAGCAAAGAGACAGAGGCTACTATAAATACCCATCCCGCGGTACGACCTTTTCTCATAATAAAACTACTACCTACTGGCACACTGCTATAGCACTATACTACCTAGCGCAGTAAACCCAAACCATACCTATAGACTATTGCTCTTTTGCCGCTGCTTTCTGCTTTGTATTTGCATACTTTCTCGGGACTTAGAAAGGACCCGGATAACAAAAACCCTATCGTAAAATCAAGTCCGTTTACATTTAATTGGCGTCATAAACTCATACCCTCATTGCATTATGTCTCATCCCGGACTTTCTTCCATTTCTTTTCATAGTGGCCAATACTTACTACTTACTCGGGAGAAAAATACATAAAATATGAATATTGTGGTTCTCTAGTAAGTCCTTTTTTTTACTTTATTTTTAATTTTTATGTTTTGTAACCAAAAATAACACAGTTTTAATACTTTTATCTATGATAACTGACCAATTAACCCTCCGATTTTAATTCTCCTGCAGTTTTCAACTAATTATGGTCTAATAAAAAGATTTCTACCGATTTCTCTCCAAAAATTTAAATAATTTCCAAGATTGACCGTACATTTTAGCTTTTTAACCAAAAATAACACAGTTTTAACCCTTTTATAGTTAATAACTGACCAATTAACCCTTCGATTCAAATTCCTTTGCAATTTTCAACTAATTATGGTCTAATTAAAAGATATTATCGACTAGCGGACCCGGCAGACGTTGTCCTGTACACACGTCTTAAATTTAGAAATTTTAGGAATGAGCTTGTATAGTTAAAAACATCATTAGTTAACGATATGCAATGGGCACTCCTCAATAATTAACATTTTCGTAAATATAAGCCTATTCTGATTTTATACTCTTCGAGAGCTTTCATTTAAGTAACCACATGAATTTTTTCATATATCTTATATATATGTATATATATATATGATATTTATAAAATATATGAAAAGTGCATGTGGGTACTCAAGGTCAACAACAATTTATAAATTAATAATCTATCAAATAAACATTTTCCCGTGGACTGAATTGTAAATCTAAACCATGCTGGAATCCACCGGAAGACACACAAAAAATGTTATTAAAATCGGTCCAGCCGTTTAGGAGGAGTTCAGTGACAAACACACGCACAGAAGAAATATATATATAAAGATGTGAGAAAATTCAGATAACTTGGACTGGAATTTAAACCCAGAACCTCTCGATTACATGTTGGCTGCATTTTAATTTTTAATTTTTCTATTTTTCAATATTTACGATTTTTTTTCAAATATTTTTTTTTGTAAACCATTTTTTAACTATAACGTACAAAGAAAAATTATCAAAATCGGTCCAGCAATTCATTTTTATAAATATAGATATAGATTTTATACGGTGGTTGAGTATTCTTAAATTTTCTAATTTCCTGCGCAATTTTCTTAATTTTTTCTTTCATAAGAACCTTCTCCTGAAAATAACAAACTCTTATATATATAATAAATAAATATATATATATATATATATATATATATATATATATATATATATATATATATATATATATATATATATATATATATATATATAGATTTCTATCCAAAAATTTCAATAGTTTCCTAAATTTAACGTATATTTTAGTCTTTTAACCAAAAATAAGTTTTAACCCTTCTAGGGTTGATAACTGACCAATTAACCATCAGATTCAAATTCCCTTGCAGTTTTCTGATTATGATCTAATTCAAAGATATCTACCGAATTTTATACAAAAATTTGAATAGTTTCCTAAATTTGAAGTATATTTTAGTCTTTTAACCAAAAATAACACCGTTTTAACCCTTCTAGGGTTGATAACTGACCAATTAACCATCAGATTTAAATTCCCTTGCAGTTTTCACTTAACTATGGTCTAATTTAAAAATGTTGACCAATTCCCACCCAAAAATCTCGAAATTTTTCTAACTTTTCAGTATCTAAAGTTTTCATATCAAAAACAATGCAATTTTTAGTGTTCTTCATGTAAATCAGCGCCTCAACTTTGTCCATAATTTTCCCTCCATCGCAAAACGATTTAAAAAAGCTCACTATCTCCCAATGTGTGACACATGAACCCGTGAGTCGCGAATCCAAGTGACCAAGTATGCGTGAAATGTTGGAGCTTGTCAATTAACAGACCGCCGGGCAATGGCATTACGCTTTGATAGACTTTAAATCATGGGTTAAATAGCAATTGGAGCAAAAGAGCGAGAGCGAGCTTGGTTAAACAAAAAGTTTAGTTTTTTTTCCCGTGAAACCTCGTTACGGTTAAAGTGAAAAAGCTGTTCGGTGATCGTTGCTCGCGGATAGAAACGCGTTACACCCTCGCGGGGGTGTTATTGACGCTCGGGTGGTGCTGCCTTCTGGTGTTTGGGGGGGAACTGGACAGGGAATTATCGGAAAAAGGTAAAATCAGCGGTTTCTACGAAATGACTGGTGCAAACCGCGCCCATCGACGTTTAACATGCTATCTCTGTAGTGTGGTGCCTATCGACCAGTTTTCCACCGTATCTACTTCCTACTCTTTCTCTTTGTGTACCATTGCCTCCACACGCATCCACGCACACACCAACACCTACCAGCACCAACATCACCATCCGGATTCTACAACCAGCCAACATTTATTGATAAACACACAACAAAGCACTCTTTAGCGGGGTTCCACCGTCAACCGATCGATAAACGATAACGAGGTCGAATTCGTTCCAATGCAAAGCAGCTTGTTAGCCAAACCTCGTCTCGCGTGCCAGACATCTTTCTTAGTTGGCTCCAGGATCGGTTTCCACGATCCAAGACTACCCAAAGGTCCAAGGACGGTTATTGCCTTCTAATATGTTAAAAAATTCTTTCAACTGGTTTCCTTTATCCCAGAAAGACCAAGTTATTTACATCCCCAAGTACGTATTTATCTGGGGGAGCCAGCAGCCCTCTTATTATTTCCCTTTCGTCTTGTCTTGCCGCTTTCTTTCCTTTATCAAAACAAGAGCTTATCGGCAATTGAGTTTGCATAATCAAGAATCTCTACCTCGAAAATCAGCCTCTCTTTGAGCTTCAGATCAAAAAGGTTCACAAATATCCAGTTCTGGATGACAATTAGTCCTTGCTCTAAAATTGCTGTTGGCACAAAAAGTCACCAATTGTAATCCAACTCGCATGCGTAAAGTTGCGGTCTGTGTGCGTGTGTCTTCCACCCACTATCCTCGAACCAGAGGACGCAGAGATTGTGGATATGGAGCAAACGTGCGAGAGGACCAGGATGGTTACTAATTGTCCGAGGCTTCTACCCAGTGACGAGCACCCCTCATCAACGCTGATTGCCTAACTCGAGAACCCTCAAACTCGGACAGCTCTCTCTCTGAATTGAAGCAGAGCTCTTGCTGGCTCTCTTACTCCCGTTGGTGGTAATCTCGAACAAGAGGATCCAGTTTGTTGGTCGCCAATACCAATTTGTCAGTTTCCAGTTGCGATTGTCTCTATTCTGTACTTGGACTAACTTGACTCTCATTGTCAATTGTCGACCGGTTGTTTTTCGACACCCCGTTCATCAATCAGCAAAATCATCCAATCAGGATTATGTCCAGCTACCAGCTTACCCGCCAAATTTTTGACCAGTTCTTCCCCCAACAAGATTTTCTGCTAATTTTTTTTAACCCAAAAAGGTTCTCAATCATTTTTAGCAGTCTAATTATCAATCTTGATGATGGTGGCTCCCTACCTAGGGTTGAATTTATAGAATCAAATGAGGATCGCTGCCTAATACAGATCTCACGTTCCCCTTCGATATAAAACTCTCCCCTACACACGCTTTCAAATGAGAGTGTGGCGTGCTACCATTCAGATTTAAATTGTACCAACAAAAAATCTATCCAAGGCTACAATACTCGCTCGCTATGCATATGAATGTTTTGATGTGAATTTTTTAGTGTGGATATGCAAATTTAAAGATACATGAAGCCCTTTTTCACGGCACGAGCTCAAGACGAATGTGACCTGAAATATCTTAATCCTAATTTGGGCCTTGTCATGCCTTTGGAATATTATTAATAGTTCAAAGGCATGACGAGGCCCAAATTATTTTAATTATTTTTATCCAAAGTTTCCATATCAAAAAACACCAGAAACTTTATTGTTTTTTGATAAAGAAACTTTAGATACTAAAAAGTTGGAAGAGTTTTGAGATTTTTGGATGAAGATTGGTCAGTATCTTTAAATTAGACCACAGTCAGCTGAGAACTGCAGGAGAATTTGGATCTAAGGGTTAATTGGTTAGTTATCAGGGGTAAAAGGGTTAAAACTGTGTTATTTTTGGTTACAAGACTAAAATATATGGTAAATTTTGAAGACTATTGAAATTTTTGGATATAAATCGGTATATATCTTTGAATTAGACCATAATCAGTTGAAAACTACAGGGGAATTTGAATCGAAGGGCTAATTGGTCAGTTATCAGCCATAAAACGGTTAAAATTGTGTTATTTTTGGTTAAAAGACTAAAATATACGGTCAATTTTAGAAACTATTGAAATTTTTGGACATAAATCAGTAGATATCTTTGAATTAAACCATAATCAGTTGAAAACTGCAGGGAAATTTGAATCGAAGAGTTAATTGGTCAGTTATCAGCCATAAAAGGGTTAAAATTGTGTTATTTTTGGTTAAAAGACTAAAGTATATGGTAAATTTTGGAAACTTAACAGGTTTCTGGATAAAAAACGGTATATATTTTGAAATTGGACTATGATAAGTTAAGAACTGCAGGAGAATATGAATTCTAACATTGATTAGTTAGATTTCAAACGAAAATTTCTAACAAAAAAATAAAATTTGGGCCTTGTCATGCCTTTAGAATATTATGAATACTCCAAATTCTGCCAGTAGCAACTGAGATTTTCATACTACCTAAACTTAACTTCTAATGGTAATAAATGATATAGAAAAATATTTATTTAATTTAAATTTATTTAATCTCTGCTATAATAATCTCTTTACATTAAATCTCTGTTTGAACTTACAATAAATTACAGACAGTTTAAGACAATAAATATGCCGGCTATCATACAGTCTCGTGGCTCTCCCTCATAAACATTCATCTCATGGTTAATCATTTCATTTGTAAACATTGTTCGTCCATTGGTATTTACAATTTGTACAATAAATATAAATATCAATTATTTACACGGTATTTACATAAAATATAACATATAAGTACGCATCACTAGCCTTCCAAAGTTCTCAACCACCCACTCCAAATTTAATAAGGCCTCCAAACGGGCTTAGAAGCCACTGAAGACAGCTTCGTCGGTGCTTTAAGCTCACAACGTCCGCTTTCTTTCTTCACCGGAGGGCTGGAAGGGGTCGCTGGTGGCGTTCTCTTGCATCCGTCACTCGTCACGGCGATTACATTGTTGGTACCGTTGACGCTGACGTTAGACAGCGTGTTGAGGCGAATCGGCACAAAGGCACTGCGTACTTCTTCAGATTCGCTGCTAGTTTCACTGGGACTTCTTGGAGGACTCCGAGATGGGCTCGTTGGCAAGGCTGGTGTCTTCGTCGTTGGCATACCCGGATACTCCGTCGGGAATTTTACGTGCTCGTGGAACGGGTACGTTGAGGGTAACATACTGGGTGTGAAGGCTGGAGGGAATAAATCCGCTGGCGGCATTGGCATTGCTCCTGAAAAATAACAATTTGGATTAGATTAATTTAAGGAGATCTAAGTACCCTCCTAAGATAAAGAATGTCTAAAAAAATAATACGTAGAAATACTTTTTTTATTGAATTAATACTACTTAATTGTATAAACCTGCAAAATATAGTCGTTTAAATCCGTACCAGTTAATTATAATCGATGGAAAATTCTTAAAACTGGTGAGAGAGATATCAGCTGTTGGAACTGAAGCCGCCATTGAAGATATTAAACCGCGGGACATTCAAAACTTTTGAATTTTGGCGGGAATTTCAAACTTTAAGGAGATCTAAGTACCCTACTAGTGTAAAGAATGTTTAAAAAAATAATACGTTGAAATACTTTTGCTATCTTAAAATTAATTTTTAAATTAATTAATAACATTTTTTGAGGAAATTTCCGATAAATTTACTCATTAAATAATTATTAACATTTAATTGACTAATAAAAAATATAGCACTCTGAATTACCGGTATACACTTGACAACACAAAAAGAGTTCCTTAACCTTAAAATTTATTTATGTTTACTGTTTAACTAAAATGACTAAGGTCTTCTAACATTTAAAAAACCGAGGTTACTTATGCTTTGAGTAACCGCGCAAGCGGTGGTGCCAAGTCAAATACGAGACTTTAAAGAACGCAAGTTCCGAGTGATTTTTCATAAAAAATCTAAAATATCTCCGTAATACATTCGGAAAGCTACTTTTTTATTGTTTTAATCGAAAGCTTATTATTTTTTCAATCAAATTTAATGAAAATATAATTTTTTTTTAAATCGTTAATTGCATTAAATTCTTAACCAAATACCGGCTGGTGGAATCTCTATTTCATGTAAAAATTACAATTTTACCTAATTATTTGATTAAATATCCCAGAAACCTACAGTTTTTTAATTTTTTTATTAATTTTTCTACGTAGATTTTACAAATTTTCACGAAGTGAAAATTTAACTACTTCGCGTGGATCTCTTCAATTTTGCTTGAAGGTTTTCAAGCTGTTACATTTTTTGACAACTATTGTATAAATTTTCAACTCAAATAAAAGCTAATAACTAAAAATAGTTCAACATTGAAGTGTACAATTTGGATTTTCTGTTTTTTAGGGTTGTATTGTATGAATACAATCTCCCGGAGGGAGATTGTGGGAACGACCCCGAAGGGTCCGTAGACCACGGGATGAATCATCAGCGAATCAATACGGTTCTCAACTCTGAAAACTTTTGCGAACTAACTAATAAAAAAAGAGATGCTTACCTTTGATGAGTGCAGGATGTGGCAGGTGCCATGCGTGCCCTAGGTAAGCAGCGTCTATCCAGGGATTGAGCAGCCCCAGTCCAGGAAAGCCAGGTCCGTATTGATAATCTGCAACAGAACCAAAGAATAAGATTAGCAAAACTGAAAAAATGATGATGATGATGATGATGATGATGGTGATGATGATGATGGTGCTAACTGAAGTCTTGTTCTGATGGGTAGTGTTGATGGTATAAATAAGAATTATTAAACGGGATTTAACGAGCCCGAGAATAGCTGGGAATCGTAAACCGGCGATTAAAACGGCTCGTAAGCAAATAGCCTGTGTGTTTTGTGGCACATATGGCTGCTGGCATATGCCAGGCGATAAACAAATTCATAAAGCGGTGTCTTTGCCAGGATGATGGCATCCATATACCATGATCACTCGACGGAGACATTTATTATTGTTTTACGTTATCATCCAGTACTCGAGGAAATTAGTCAAAGAAGCCCGCATTGGATTTACACATATGTGCGATGTAATGGACATGTGCGGGAGAATACCAGAGAAACGGAAAGCAACACTCGTGACCGCGGCGTGGTTTGAGGTACGCCGGATTATTAAACGCTGCAAGGCCTCTGACACCCGTTTTGCGGATTCTCTGGTTGGACACGCGCTTATGATCACTTCTGACCACTTCCTTCCCAGAATTTGGAGGATCTCGTGGGTTATTGTTATGGTTAATCATTATTAATCATTAATGACTACTTACTTGATTTAGATCTTGGCTCTCGAGGTCCGTCTACGGTTACTTTTATCGCTTTGGTGTAAGTAGCTATTTGCGACGGTTGGCTGCTGATTTGTATCGTCAGCGAAAATGATTTTCCTGAAACAATTTAGATCAATTAACCTTTAAGATCTAGGTCTTAGAAAAGTCAATATTTGGCTAATCAGTCGCCTAAAGTTCAATTTATTCAAAGATATTCCTTTTGATAATCTTAATTAGGTATTATATAAATAGAAAAATTGATTTGAATCAAGTGAAAAATTTCTGACCCAAAAAAATAAGTTTTATAGGTTTTATAGGCTTGCATTAAGACCAAAAATTCTTGGATTAAGAATTTTGTAACTCAAATCAAGAAAATGAAATTCTGCAAAATTATTTTCGGTGTATAAAATCGTTTTTTTATGAATCTAAAGATTTGAATATCAAAAATTTAGCTAGTAAAAAAAATCTGCTATCAATTTTGATCCAAAAAAACGCAGACTGATTTTTCTGACCACCCTAACTGATTTTTCTGATTTTGCTGATCAAGATTTTTTATTTGAGCATAAAAACAATCAAATCTAAATATCAGGCTTCAAATTATCGATAATCAATTAGAATTTACTGAATTTGCAGAATATAATCTAAATTAAGTATTACATAAATAAAAAAATTGATTTGAATTAAAAGAAAAATTTTTGACCCAAAAAAATAAGTTTTATAGGCTTTAATTAAGACCAAAAACTCTTGAATTAAAATTTTTTCAACTCAAATCAAGAAAATGAACTTCTTTAAAATTATTTTCGGTGTAGAATCATCTTTTGAGGAATCTAAAGCTTTGGATATTAAAAAATCAGCCGATCAAAAACATTTACTATTAATTCTGATCCAAAAAAACGCAGACTGATTTTTCTGATCAACCTGACTGATTTTTCTGATTTTTCTGATCAATATGACTGACTAAGATTTATTCTTTGAGCATAAAAACAATCAAATCTAAAGATCAGGCATCAAATAATCAATAATCAGTAAGAATTTACTGAATTAGCCAAATGTAATTTAAATTAGGTATTACATAAATAAAAAAATTGATTTAAATCAAAAGAAAAATTTTTGAACCAAAAAAGTAAGTTTTATAGGTTTTATAGGCCTGAATTAAGACCAAAAAATCTTAAATTTTTAAAATGTAATTGTAAATGAATCAATTAAAGGACAGTAAGGATAATAAATCTCACCTCTTCCACTTCTCCCAACAAATCTAAGATCATTAAACTTAGCGACCTGGTTCTTCATAACAGCGGTGCAGTTTCTGAGTTCCCCGCAGCAATTTTCATCATTACCGGCGCGTATCATCACCGGAGTGCCATCGCTGACTTCATCAAGGGCTACAACTTTGAAAGCGACCGGCAAGGACTTGTTAGATCGCCAGTGGGTGGGCAAGGCGGTGCAGAGGATCGCAGGGCTTCCGGTCTGCACGAGGTCGCCGTGGCAGGCACGAAGTGCGTCGTGGATGGTGCTGAAGCTATCCATGCCTAGCGGGCCTTCTGGCAGATGCATTTTACACTATAATCCTGGTTCTAATGGCACTGCACTATCGATCTGGTGATCAATCACAACACTGCACTACTAACAAGCTAACAATTCACTAGTATAGTCTCCTACTGGTCCGACTATCCAATTGTCCAGTTGTCCGGCTGTCCGGCTGTCCGGTAGGAGCGGTGGGCAGAAAAGTTTTAAAATGTGAGTTAAAACGAGGCGCACTCGATGCTCGTCGAGCGGATTCTAGTTTTTCGCAGAGATCTACCACCTATTTAGAGGGGATTTTTATCCCCACCAATTTTTCCTAACGCCCCACCCAGCGGTGGAGCGTCGACCAATGAGGACCGTGGTCGTGTTTGTGGCCTCAGTGGCTCGCCGCCTTCACCCCTAACCAAGCTTAAGGGTTGCTCGAGACCGTGGGGATCTGAGCTAGAGTCTCCAAGAGACCGTTCCTGCTTCTGTATGTTGGCTCTCGCTCCCACTCGAGCTTGTTGGAGCGCTGATTCCTTCCTCTCGCTTCCACGTGCTCGGAAGCCGCACGCTATACCAAGCTTTGTCTTCTTCTATGCTTCTAGTCTCTATTCTCCGAGTCTTCTGCTTCTGCCACGCTTTCACTCTCGCTCACACCTGCTTGATTATGGGCTTCTACGTGTGGGTGGACCACTGTGTATTCCGGCAGATTATCGGCGGCATAACACCCATGTACACGTGTTTAGTTTTTTTTTGTTCTGTTTTTGTATTGTTTTTATTTATTTATGTAATATGGTCATTATTTTTTTTTAAGGGATGGAAAATTTCTTTTTAATTTATTATTGATGTTTTTAATGTAATTTTTAGATATTTTGGGATTGAAATTTTTTATTAGAAAATTTTTGGAACTCTTTATTTAATTATTTTTATTTTAATTCTTTAAAGTTTTGAGATTTAAATTTTTTATAAGAAAATTTTTTTAATTTTAGTTAATTATTTTTATATAAGATTTTATTTCTTTTAAAAATTTTTTTTTAGCAATGGAAAATTTCTTTTTAATTCATTATTGATGTTTTTATTTTAATTCTTAAATATTTTGGGATTGAAAATTTTTGAAATTCTTTATTTAATTATTTTTATATAAAATTTTATTTCTTTTGAAAATTATGGAAAAGTTTCAGATAATTTTTATTGTTACTTAATTAAAAAATAAAAAACAACAAAATTTAAAATTTTAAGAGAATATTAAGATTTTCTAATTAATTAAATATTTACAAGTAAGGTCAACGATTTTAATTTTCATTTTTTTGGACGAAATTTCTATATGATTTTATTGATATATTTTTTTTTGAAAAATACATTCAAAAAATTACTAATTTAAAAAGAAAAAAAGTTTACCAATTTTCAAGAAAATTCAGAAATTTTTTATGGCTTAAAATAAATTTGACCCCACTTTTAAATAATTACTATATTTTTAAAGATTGCAATTGTAGTTATTTAAATTTTCTTTACTTTAAAAATTTTCCTTTTAATTTTTTCAATATTAAAATTCCTTATTCCTAAAATTTCAATTAATGTTAAATTATATTAATTGTTTTTTATTTTATTACAACAAATTTTTAGTAAAATTTAGTAAAGGTTAGTTTAAAAACTCATTAATTAAAAATTAAAAAAAAAATTTTTTTCATAAATTTAACTAATATAAAAATTTTTTATACAATTTAAAAATATGGAAATTGTTAAATTTTCACTTTATTTTTTTTTGCATAGAAAATTGAAAAAAAAAAAAAAATTACTTTTAATTATTATTTTATAATAAAGCAAATTTGTGGTAAAAATATTAAAAATCAAATTTATTCTTTAAATACCTCAAAAAAAATTTTTTTTTATGGAAAAAAAATTTTTTTTTTTTTAAATTAAATTTCTTATTCATAAGCTTTAAAAAAATTTTTTTTTGTTATAATTTTGACAAAAATGTCATTAAAAATTTCCTAAAAAATATAAAATAAGAAATAATCAATTTAATTTATTTAAGACAATTTTTTCAATGACCAATAATAAAAAAGAAAATTTTTTTTCATTAAAAAAAAATTAAATTTCTTATTCATAAGCTTTAAAAAAATTTGTTTTGTCATAATGTTGGCAAAAATGTAATTAAAAATGTTCTAAAAAATAAAAATAAAAATTAATTTTATTAAATTATTTAAGACACTTTTCTCAATGACTAATAATGTAAAAAAAAATTTTTCTTATTGAAAAAAAAATTTTTTTTATTGAAAAAAAATTTTTTTTATTGAAAAAAATATAATTTTTTTTTTTATTAAAAAAATTTTTTTTGTCATAATTTTGATAAAAATTACATTAAAAATTTCCTAAAAAATATAAAATAAGAAATAATCAATTTAATTTATTTAAGACAATTTTTTCAATGACCAATAATAAAAAAGAAAATTTTTTTTCATTAAAAAAAAATTAAATTTCTTATTCATAAGCTTTAAAAAAATTTGTTTTGTCATAATGTTGGCAAAAATGTAATTAAAAATGTTCTAAAAAATAAAAATAAAAATTAATTTTATTAAATTATTTAAGACACTTTTCTCAATGACTAATAATGTAAAAAAAAAATTTTCTTATTGAAAAAAAAATTTTTTTTTATTGAAAAAAAATTTTTTTTATTGAAAAAAAAATTTTTTTATTGAAAAAAATATAATTTTTTTTTTTATTAAAAAAATTTTTTTTGTCATAATTTTGATAAAAATGACATTAATAATTTTCTAAAAAATATAAAATAAGTTGATTTCAATTATTTAAGACAGTTATTTTTAATGAATAATAATAATGAAAAAAAAAATTTTTTTTCTCCTGTCTGACTCCAAATCCAATCAAAGCATGGGTTAACCAAAGCAGCTTAGATAATAAAATAACCGACCAAAAATGAAGAAACCTACAAATACACTTCCATTAACACAATAGTAAATGAAGTTTAAAGCTTTAAAATTAAGTTAAAACCTTAACTAAAGTCTCTCTTCATTGTCAATCGAAAAAAAAATTCAATAGCCACAATTTATGTCATCGGTAAAATTACTGACAAGTAGCAGTGTAAATAATAAAATAATAAACTTTGGGGGTTTTTTTTTTATTCTTACTTGACAATATATTATGCTACCTTATGTTATATTATGAAGAGTGAAAAATTGTCTAGTCATTCTTGAGACCTTACTTATCGCAATAGCTCTGGAAAATATCTACTACCTAGTATTCTAAATTTACACAAACATAAATCGTAATTCTCACCCAGGTAATTATAATCTCAAATGAAGAAAGTCTCAGCCCAGTCTTTTCTTTAGAAAGTAAAAACTCTTAAAAGCGTTTGGGTAAGTCTAAGTAGCTTCTCTAATCCTATTTGAATACAATCAAGGTTTATAAATATTTTGACGGCATTGTCACCTGGCTTAAGAACCTTTTAAAGATTCGAAGCTGAGAATTTACATTTACAAGCTTTTATTTAAAAAAAAATAATGATTCTCGTATTGTTTTTATTTCATTTTTAATTTATTGTCTGAAAAAATTTGAAAAAAAAATTTTTTTAAGAGAAATAAATTGTTTAAAAAATTTTCAGATAATTTTTTTAAAGAATTTAATCGTTTGTGAATTGATAATAAAATAAAATAGCGTGGGAAAATACAAAAAGGAAGTACTGGATAATAATACGCAATATTGTAGGATTGTTAAAAAAATTTTCTTTCAAATAAAATCGATTTTTCATTCTTGATATATTTATTATTTTGTATATTATACACTATTAATGCGAGCAACTCCACCCACTGTCTCCGGTAATCTCTTCCGTTTAGTTCAAATCTATCCTCTACTCGTAGTACAACATATATGTATGTATATCGGCGTTTAGTTTGTATGTAGGTATTAATAACAGGAAATATAATTCTGATCAAACAAGTATTGAGATTTATAAGTATATATGTTGTTAATTTATTTTTATTAGAAAATTTAAAAATTATAAAAATGTTTAATATTAAAATTTAATTTAAAAAATTCAAAGGCAAAAATTAAAAAAAAAAAAATTAAGTCAACATTAAAAAAAAAATACTCTATATTATTAAGAGAATAAGAAAAAGTTTTTTTATAGCAATTTATTGATTTAAAAAAATTTTTTTTGAACTTTGTCATCTATATTATTAAGAAAATAAGAAAAATTTTGTGGCCAGAGTATTTATATGATAAAATGGGTTTTTATGGTCGAATTTGGTATCATTACAAAGGTCTTGACCTGGAGTTGTGTCTTTGTAAGGTATAATATCATGCTTACTCATAGTCAATTTATGATGATAATTATTTAGGCTGCATTCGAGAATTATTTCTAGATACATAATTAAGAAATGAGCTTGTATTTTGTGAACTGTTGACATTTTTAAAGATATAAGCTCATCCTGATGTTACACTCATCAAGAGCTTTCATTTAAGTACCCACATGCATTTTTGGTATATTTTTCATATATACATATACATAAAATATATAAATATATATATATATATACTAGCTGATACCCACCCGCTTCGCTGGGCATACAATAAAATTTTATGTTGTAACCTAGATGAAAAATATAAACAAAATGATTAATTTCAAAAAGATAATTAATATAAATTTTGAATTAGAGAAAGGTGATTGTTTATGATAACCGGTGTTAGCGAGTATTAAATATATGAGAAAAGTATTTTATTATTAATAATCAATCAATCAATGGGTCGTTAGTCAGTAAATCTGTCATTAGACAGATTTCCGCATCACCCATGACGTACTGTGTAGTGAGATGCGTTCCCATTATAATAATGTTATCCTAAACATTTAGTCTAGACCGGATAGGTCAAATGGTAGAGTAGCCGACATGTCACCGGAAGGTTCTGGGTTCGAATCCCTGTCCGAGCTATCTGAATTTTTCTCGCATATTCTGTAAACTCTTATTAAGAAGGTCCTTCCTATTTCTTTCTCAATCTCTTCCTCCTCCATTATTCTGTTACGTGAATGTTGGAACGATTCACGTAATAATTATCCGTAACTCCTATTCTTTTCCGCTTCATAGTATTATTTAATTTTAAAAATGTCAATAATTTTTTAATTTTAAAAAATGTTAATAATAAAATACTTTTCTCATATATTTAATACTGCTAACACCGGTCATCACAAACAATCACTTTTCTCTAATTCAAAATTTATATTCATTATCTTTTTGAAATTAACCATTTTGTTTATATTTTTCATCTAGGTTACACCATAAAAATTTATTGTATTCCTATCGAAGCGGGCGGGTATCAGCTAGTTATTAATAAATTCATAACAAATTAAGTGGTATTAAAAAATATATTTATTATTACTCATTTTATTAGAAATTATCTTAAATCGACCGTTTTTTATAATAATTTAACGATATCGTTGTAAAATTTTAGAGAAGACGCATCAGACACAATTTACCATTTTAATTTTAATCATTAAAATCAGTATAATCATTTAACAATATCAACTTGATAATATTTATGTTTAATTTATCTGTGTTATGATATAATCGAGTTCATCCTTCATGATTATTCCAATACATATAAGTTATTTCAGTTATTAATGATTTAGCTATTCTTTCTTAAAAAACGTATGATTATGAATTCCTACTGTCCCAACAGTCAATCGATAAAATTTAAAATCAATCATTTTGACAGTTATTATAGCAACGGTAACCATGATAACGGTAACCATGGTAACGGCAACCATGGTAACGGTAACCATGGCAACGGTAACCACGGCAACGGTAACCATAGCAACGGTAACCATGGCAACGATAACCATGACAATGGTAACCATGGCAAAGGTTGATTAGCGTGGGTGGTTGTAGGGGGGTTGAGTTCGATAATTTACGGGTGCCACTGATGGTTTCTTAGATTAGAGGGTCAAAATGATATTTCGCTCCCAAAAAAAGAGAGAGATATAGGGAAGGGGAAAGATTATAGGGCACGGGAGGGGAGGAGAAGAATGAGAGGGAGGGGAGGGCATATGTGATGGTAGACGAAAAATTCATTTTGGCTAGGAATTGCGTAAAATCCGTTCTTAGTGAGCGTCTACATCACGAATGGAGTAACTATGCTAAATTTCAAGTCAATCGGGCGAATAGTTTCGGAGATCTCGTGATGAGTGAGTGGTATTTCGCTTATATATATATAGATATATAGATATATAAATCTATATATAAATATATATTTATATATATTATATATATGTATATATGAAAAATATATCAAAAATTAATGTGGGTATTCAAATTAAAGCTCTTAATGAGTATAACATCAAGATGAGCTTGTATCTTTAAAAATGTTAATATTTAAGAAAGTACAGTGCAATTTAACAATATATAAGATACATAATTAAGAAATGACCTTGTATCTTGTGAACTATTGACATTTTTAAAGAAATAAGCTCATCCCGATGTTATACTCATCAAGACCTTTCATTTAAGTACCCACATCAATTTTTCATATATTTATATATATATTATATATATGTATATATGAAAAATATATCAGAAATGCATGTGGGTACTCAAATTAAAGCTCTTGATGAGTATAAGATCAATATGAGCTTGTATCTTTAAAAACTTCAATATTTAAAAAAGTGCAGTGCAATTTAACAATATATAAGATACATAATTAAGAAATGACCTTGTATCTTGTGAACTATTGACATTTTTAAAGATATAAGCTCATCCCGATGTTATACTCATCAAGACCTTTCATTTAAGTACCCACATCAATTTCTTATATAGTTATATATGTTATATATATGTATATATGAAAAATATATGAAAATGCATGTGAGTACTCAAAAAAAAGCTCTTGATGAGTGTAACATCGGAATGAGCTTATATTTTTAAAAACATCAATATTAAAGAAAGTACAGTGCAATTTAACAAAAGTCATTTTTTAATAAAGCAAAATTTTATTCTTTTTATTTATAGTTCACAAATCACGGCAGTCACGTAGTGACTGCATAGTTGCTAGTAATAATTATTATTTAAGATTATAAAAATTTAACTTAAAAAAAAATTGCGTCAAAATTAAAAAAAATTAAATGTCAAAAATTTGATAAAAAAAAAACTTGAGTCAAAAATTAGTCAAAAAAAAAACTAATTAATATATTAAAGTAAATGTAAAAAATTTGATTCAAGTAAAAGTTGACTCAAAAATTAGAAAAAAAGTCAATATAAAAAAAAAGAAGTTAAATGTAAAAAATTTGACACTGTGACATAATTTCTAGTAAAAATCTAAATAATAATACTAAAAAGACCTTCAATAACCATCACCAGTTAAAGACCGTATCTTAAAAATACATACACTGTACAAACTAATATATTAGTTATATTAGGTGATGGGTATATATGTAAAAGTAGATGTAGACACGCGTAAAATAATGAGCAAATGTTGTAAATAGTGAGTGTTAAAATACACAATATACAAGTTTTTAGTACAGTAGGTATGGACTCATACTACCGGAGCAAATTTTCCAGCTTTCACGAGGATTTTCACGCACTGGGAGAGTCCTTGAACTAATCTCTTATTTTTATTATTTTTTTGTCCTTTCGAAAACAAGTTTAGAACTCGGTAACCTGTGGATCTGGGATTATTGTTAGATTAACCCGATTCTAAGCTTCTAAACTTTTATTTTCCCAGCTCACCTTGTCAATTTATCCTGCCACGCGACACCTTGTTAGTCACAGTTTTAACTTGTCAACATATAGCTTATTTCCGACGTCTTACTTCTCACTTACGGAGAAAAAATTTCTTTAGCTTAAAAATTACCGTAAAAATTGCAATTTTTAATTTAATAACAAGTTTTACTTTAAATTTAAATTTATTAATTAATTGTAAAAATGAAAATAAAAATTCAGCTATTTAATCTTAACTCTAAAAATAGTATATTGTATTTTCACTTCGAGTAAAAATATTAAAAAAATTCTTGAGCTGATAAAAAGGCTCGAAAAAAGACCCAGCAAAGACAAAGGCAAAGTGTAAAAGCAGCTATATGTATGTTATACGTAGACGTGATGATACGTGACAATAAAAAATCACACAAAAACATGAGTACTAATTTCAAAAACGCTTCTATCCTATCCTATCCCATCCCCGTAGTTAAAATTAACAGCCGAGTGATCACGAATGGGCATTTCAAGAATCGGGAGACATTTTTTAATATCCCAGTAGTGCTGGGAAAAGTTAATCGGGACAAAGAGCCGGACTACTCATATATCCACGCTTCACTGGACCCACTTTTTTTTTTTCATATTTTGTAATAAAAAATCCACACTAAAGTTCAAAATAAATAGATAATACACAACATAAATAAAACATAAATAATGTACCTTCATGCGGGGACAGTTAATGCAGAACAAAAACTTTTGGAATTCCGTGAGCGTACGGAAAAAGTGAATTTATTGATTTATTAGTTTTTGTTACTGTCGAATTTGCAATTTTATTTAAAATAGAATGCAATTTTAAGTAAAACATTTTTTTTTATGGTTTAATAGATCCATATCTGGCTTAATACGGTCTGATATTGTGTAGCATATTCATATTTGGCTTAATATTGTTTGATATGTTCACATCTGACCTAAAATTGATTTATGTGTCTATATCTGACTTCATATGGCTTGAAATTATTTTATACGTCCATATACGGCTCAATATGATTATATATGGGTTGATATGTTCACATTTGGCTTCATATAGCTTGGTATGACCTGATATGTCTATATCTGGCTTTATATCATTTGAAACGTCAATAAAAAACTTTATATATTAATATCTGACCTAATGTGACTATAAATGGTCATATCTGACTTAATACGATTTTATATGTTTACATTTGATCAAATAAGACCATATATATTCATATCTGATTTAATAAGGCTTGATATGTGACCTAAATATTGATCTTTATATGATCATATCTGGTTTAATATTGTTATGCATCCATATGTGGTTTAATAATGTTGGATATGTTCATATCTGACCCAATGAAACCATATCTGCTTCAATATGGCTTTATATGTGACCTAATGTATATGTTTATATGATCATATATGACCTAATATTTCTGTGTGTTCATATCTAGCTTAATATTGTTTGAAATGTTCATATCTGACCTGAAATGGATTTATATATCTATATTTAACTTCATATGGCTTAAGAGTATCTTATATATCCATATATGGCTCAATGTATTCATATCTGACCTAATATGACTAGATATATTCATATCTGACCTAAAAGGATTCATATGTCTAAATCTGACATCATATGACTTAAAATTGTATTATATGTCCATATATGGCTCAATATATCTGGCTCAGTATGGCCTGATAAATCCATATATGGCTTGCTATATTCATATCTGACCAAATATGGCTTGATATGTTCTTATCTGACCCAATATTGCTTGATATATTCATATCAGACCTAAAATGGATTTATATGTCTATATATGACTTCATATGGCTTAAAATTGTCTTATATGTTTATATATGGCTCAATATGTTTGTATCTGGATTAATATGGCCTCATATATCCATATATGCCTTGATTTATCCATATCTGACCTAAAATTGATTTATATGTCTATATTTAACTTCAATATGGCTTAAAATTGTATTATATTTCCATATATGGCTCAATATCTTTATATCTGGTTCAGTATGGCCTGATATATCCATAAATGGCTTGATATATTCATATCTGACCTAATATGGCTTGATATGTGGTCTGAAATGTCAACATATGACTCTAGATGATTATATCTGGCTTAGTGAAGTTTAATGTGTCCATATCTGGCTTAATATGACTTGATATATCGCCTGGTGAGATCTGATATGGCAATATGGCAATATATGGCTTATAATATGTCCTAATGTGGCTGTATGGGTGAAATTTTCAATTGTTTACCAATTAATGACCGTCATAACAAACAATGCGACATAACCTACGATATCCAACAATTTTAAAGGACACTGACGAAGGAGGGGTAAGATGAGTCGCTTAGGGAACAAGAGATAAAGGGGGCTAAAGAGTAGCGAGCGTAGAGCAAAGAGTCCGGAATAATAACGCGTGAGATGAACAGGGCACATAACAGAAAAGTTAACACAGAGGGCGGCATTGTGTGCGGTGAGTGAGCCGGAAGCGCCGCCATACTGCGTATCGTCCCACGTCTCTTTTGTTTCCGCTGGTACTCGTTCTCGTTCTCATTCTTGTTACCCCCGATCACTTTCTGTTTCTCTAGTTATATATTGTGTCTATATAGCATATAGATAGAGCTCATACTCACATACTCATTCATTTATGGCGCCCTCACGCCTCACGCCTCATCCCTCCCTTCTTTCTCCAGTCTTCCCTTCCTTCCGCGAGCTTCTGGTACTTGTTTTGTTTCCAAGTCCATTCACCGGGTAGTTGTTAGGGGAGAAAGCTGTTGTGCGACTTCCTACGCAACAAACAGTTTTTATACAAACGAATTTTCGGAGAAAGTACTTTCGGAATTGTCAGTTTTCTTGCAGAAAATTTTTTTTTTTAACATAAAGCATTTCAAAAATTTTTTAACTCAAGGAGATCTAAGTACCCTCCTAGTGTAAAGAATTTTTATAAAAAAATAATACGTAGAAATACTTTTTTTATTGAATTAATACTACTTAATTGTATAAACCTGCAAAATATAGTCGTTCAAATCCGTACCAGTTAATTATAATCGATGGAAAATTCTTAAAACTGGTGAGAGAGAAATCAGCTGTTGGAACTGAAGCCGCCATTGAAGATATTAAACCGCGGGACCTTCAAAACTTTTGAATTTTGGCGGGAATTTCAAACTTTAAGGAGATCTAAGTACCCTGCTAGAGTAAAGAATGTCTAAAAAAATAATACGTAGAAATACTTTTGTTATCTTAAAATTAATTTTTAAATTAATTAATAACATTTGTTGAGGAAATTTCCGATAAATTTACTCATTAAATAATTATTAACATTTAATTGACTAATAAAAAATATAGCAACACAAAAAGAGTGTCCCTAACCTTCAAATTTATTTATGTTTACTGTCTAACTAAAATGACTAAGATCTTCTAGCATTTAAAAAACCGCGGTTACTTATGCGCATGAGTAACTGCGCAAGCGGTGTTGCCAAGTCAAATACAAGACTAAAGAACGCAAGTTCCGAGTGATTTTTCATAAAAAATCGAAAATATCTCCGTAATACGCTCGGAAAGCTACTTTTTTATTGTTTTAATCGAAAGCTTATTATTTTTTCAATCAAATTCAATGAAAATAAAATTTTTTTCAAATCGTTAATTGCATTAAATCCTTAACCAAATACGGCTGGTGGAATCTCCATTTCTAGTAAAAATTACAATTTTAAACCTAATTATTTGATTAAATATCCCGGAAACTTATTGGTTTTTAATTCTTTTATTAATTATTAGGCTACGTAAATTGAATTTACAAATTTTTAGGAAGGTTTAAAAATTTGACTACTTCGCATGGATCTTCTTAATTAGGAAAATTTTTATATCAAAAAAATTTTCTCGTTTTTTTATTTTTGCAAAAAATCACTACTAAGTTCCAAAAGTTCCCCCTTAAATCCCAATAACCTAAGACCCAAATTTCTATCTAAAATTGTCCAATTAAGATTTGTCACGTATCTGACGCGAGGGTTACTGTTGCTTTGGACCACCCTGGAACAACTATAGAACACCAGCATCATCATCTTCGAAGCGGGGGTCCAGATAGTTGTGACAGTTGATGACGGAAGGGTAGTCTGCAAGCAGTGCGAATAGAAGGTGTGATAGCGAGCTTAAAGGGGCTATACAACCTCTGAACCTGGAGTAATAATCGCCTAAGGCATCGATCATGACACCGAGTGTGCTATTCCGCCTTCCGTGACTTACTATTACTATAACTTCCACTACAAGCATTATAACAATAATAATAATAATAATAGTTACAGTAATAACGCGATAGAACTGTAAAACACGAGGGCATATCATCGATCCTTAAGTCAGCATTTGCCTTCTATTTCATGTACTTTGCTATCCGATAACTGCATCACCCGTCACGTGCTTTCTATCCCTTCTATCGTAAACTTGTAACTTGCACTTGTAAGTTGTAGAACTTGTACCAAGTTAAAGACTATTGGATTTATAATGCATATTTTCTTGTATCGAACGGTACTTAATAGCCACTAATATTATAAATTAGTTGTGTTCCGCGAAAAAGACAATAAACTTTTTAAATTGAACCGGAACAATAATAACAATAATAACAAAAGAAAAGAACAACAAAAATATTAGGAAAAGGAACAACTCGAAAAGAGGAACAGGATTGAGTTAAAGAATAACAAAAATAGGAAATGGAACAATAATATTAGAAAAATAAATAACAATAAGTAAAGGAACAACAAAAATAGGAAAAGGAATAAGAGAAATAGGAAAGGGAACAACAATATTAGGAAAATAAACTACAATAAGCGGAGAAAGAACAAAAATAAGAAAAGTAACTGCAAAAATAGGAACTGGAACCACAAAAATAGGAAACAAGCTAACAATAAGTAAAGGAACAACAAAAATAAGAAATGGAACAACAATATTAAGAAAATAAACAACAATACGTAAAAGAACAACAAAAATAGAAAAAGGAACATAAAAGATAGGAAATGGAACAATAATATTAGGAAAATAAACAACAATTAGTGGAAGAACAATAAAAATAGGAAATGGAACAACAATATTAGGAAAATATACGACAAGAAGTGAAGGAACAACAAAAATAGGAAATGGAACAATAACATTAAGAAAATAAACAACAATACTTGAAGGAACAACAAAAATAGCAATAGGAACATAAAAAGATGGAAAATGGAACAACAATGTAAGAAAAACAAACAAACATAAGAGAAGGAACAATAAAATTAGGAGATGGAATAACACAAATAAGAAACAAACAACAATAAGTGAAAGAACAACAAAAATAGAAAAGGGAACATGAAAGATAGGAAATGGAACAACAATGTAAGAAAAATAAACAATAAAAAGTGGAGGAACAATAAAAATACGAAATTGAACTACAATATTAGGAAAATGAACGACAATAATTGAAGGAACAACAAAAATAGAAAGGGAAACATAAACGATAGGAAATGGAACAACAATGTAAGAAAAATAAACAATAAAAAGTGGAGGAACAATAAAAATACGAAATGAAACAACAAAAATAGGAAACAAAACAGCAATAAGTGAAGAATCAACAAAAAAAAATAGGAAAATAAATAACAATAATTAAAGGAACAATAATAATACGTAAAGGAACATTAAAAATCGGAAATGAAACAATAATATTAGAAAAATAAACAACAATGATTGAAGCAACAACAAAAATAGAAAAATTAATAATAAAATAAAAAAAAAAACCTTTGGAAATGTTAATCCTATTTTTTCAATAAACGTGGATATTTATCTCACAAAAGGTCTGAGTAACTTTGAAATATACCCAATACAAAGTGTTTATCAAAAAGTGTTCGGTGTATCTTTAATTCGAGTCAAGATTACAAATTGATTTCGTAGAGCACAGTCTGTGTATGAATCAGGCGTCACGTGTGGAGGACGCACCCCACGCTTATATATAGATGGTACATTGTTCGAGGGTGTATGTTACCTAATATACCTACCGCCTGTTAGAAAAAAAATCTAACGACTTTACCCCTTCCACAAAGCCTTGCACAAAGCCCAAAATTGTTTTTGCCAACTAAACTACTAGGGTGACCAGAAGACAAGCTGATTTTTTTTAGTGCAATGTATTCTATTATTACTGTTTAAAAAATAAACTATTTTTTCCTCGGAAAAAATTCGTTTGATTTTCGCAATAATGGTCAAAAGTATCGAAAGAATTTTTCAAAGGAAATTTTCAGAATTGGCGTGACAAAGGTTTGAAAATCGAGTGGTTAATTCGTAAAATATATAGCAATAACCCTTGAGCAGCTTCTAGCTGCTCCTAACTGAGGACTGAAGACTCTCATCTCGGCGAAATTATTCCCCAAGCGCGATATTATCCTTACAAATTCACCGTCATGGCTAGGAAATACGTTTAGCCCATCAAAATGGCTACCGGAAATTGCTGGGTGACCTTACTTAGAAGTTGGTGTCTACCATTCACAGGGAGCTCTTGGACCTGGGCATAAAAGGACACAGGACATAGAGCATGTATGTAGTTATCCGAAGGGGAGTAATGAGACGAGGATTCAACTCATCCAATTTCGGTCTGATGAGCCATTCACTCGTCCATTGTCTCAGACAATCACAGAAGGTAAAAATCTGGCAAACATGAGGAGCATAGAACATCAATTTCTTGATCAGCATAATTTCATCAGTGCTACTTAAAACCTCTCTGATCTTAAAATCTTAAACTTAAACTCAAACTGTTGAATAATTGATAGATCCGAGGAAAGACCCGAAAACTTTTGAGCAAATCTATAATTCAGACAACTAGAGACTCATCTCACTGTTCTTAGTCGTTAAGAGGACATTATCGATTCTCCTGGAGAGGTCGGTCACAAATTTATTACTTATAAAACTCTTATTGTCATTATTTGGTGTGTGTCGAACTGACAAGTGGAGCTTACTACTTAGAGCATTACTAAATCTTCTGAAAGCTATCAAATATCGTTATTCTGTATCCTCTAAATCAGAGATCAGAGTTCATCCTTCTCCACATCGACATTATCGAGCCCTTGTTATAAAGCAAGAGATAATCCGTAACTAGGGTGAAAATTCACGGGGTAAGACTCGCCTTGGGCTAGTCCAACCCCGAGAACGGAAAGAGGATGCATTCTATTCGTTATTCGGCTAAGCGGATAATGATCGACTGAGAGCTAATATTTCTGATGATATTAAGGTATCTATTACTGCGATGTGTATAAACATTCATAACAAACAGAAGCTCCACCCCAAGTTGGGTATTGTGCCCCAAATCGATCAAATGATCCAGATGGTTATGAATCGTATTACAGAAAATATTTAACAAGGGCACTTGAGATCACCGGTATTCTATTGAGATGAACAAATCTCGACAAACATTCACTATTCAACCGATATCTTGTTTATGTCTCTTCCCTTGTTTTCCTAGGACAAAACTCCTAAATCCGATTTACGGCCTATAGAAACAGTCACCTGAAAGCTAATCCCAAGGCTCTCATTCCGGAGTCTCTTCTTCAGCTCCAAAGCAAACATGAGGTCGTGGACCCAGGCTTTGTAACCTGTGTTCATATCAAGAAGTGCTTCGAGGATCCCGAGATTAGGTCGCCAACTGGTTAAACACTCCAGGGGCTCCAGGGTTGCGGAATTCTCTGTTGATACTGCTGAGGACATCTATTGGGAGTCTGACGTACCAATGGTGAGAATAGATATTAGTTACCATTTTTAGAGTTTTGTATCCATAAAAAATTTTTTATGTATAGTCATCATCATCACCACAATCATCATCATCATCATCATCATCATCATCATCATCATCACCACCATCATCATCACCACCATCATCATCACCACCATCATCATCACCACCATCATCATCACCACCATCATCATCACCACCATCATCATCACCACCATCATCATCACCACCATCATCATCACCACCATCATCATTATCTCTCTCTCTGTAGCCCAGCAACCATCAGTACTTTCTTCTCCATCATCGTTATCCATCATACTATCGCATTAACCAAACAAATCATCATAATCAAAGGATACATCATCATCACCATCACATTCATTAGTTATCATTATCTCAATCGAATTAATAAAAAAAAATTTTAACTTATCACAATCAAACTTTATAAAACTAAAATTGTGAAAATTATTGAAATCAAAGTATTCAACAGTAAATATAATGTATTTTTATTTGGTAATCATTAATTTCAGAATTTAATTCAGTGAAATCAGAGTCAATAATAAAACAACATATTTTTAATTTTAATCCATTAAGTGAATGTTGTAAAATTCAAGTATTTAAAATTGAATTTAGTTTCTAATTATCTGATGATCCATTATTTTAGGATTAAAGTCAGTGAAATCACATCAAACAATAAAAAAACAATTTTATTCAATTTTCTGAAACTAATATTGCAAAAATGATCAAAGTTGAAGTATTTTGCATTTAAAGAATTTTTTCTACTCAGAAGAAGTTTTTTTGACAAAAAAACAAACAAAAAGAAACTTATTTTTGGAATTTTGAGATTGAATGTTTATTCGAAAAACCCCATAAGACACTGACTTATAGGGTTTCTCAACTAAACGAGATTTGCATCAACCGATTGGTTAGGTTTTGACCACAGATTTAATATTTTATGGTGATGGTATACGTGAGGGATAATTCAAGGAATCGAAAAATGCAAAGAACCCGATTTCGAAAAAAATATGACTTATGGAGTTCCTTAAATAAACGATTAAATTTTTAAAATGCAAATTGTATCTCAAAAACTACAATACTCTTGTTGTTGGATCGAATCAATGAACACTAAAAAAAATTATCCAGAGCCTTGAACAACCAATAGCTCAATGATCTCTGCTGCTCTCTTTGAGCATTGTAACATATCCTACGGAAACGAATCTATTCTTTCTTTCCGTTTTATTTGAAATTTTCTCTGGTTCTGAATGTAAATAACAAAACGTCAGAAGATAGATATTACCAGAGATTTAATAAATGAAGAGCGCTTTGTGTATGTCTTACACCTGATTTAACTTGGACAGTGGCGCGCGCCTTCTGTGCTTCTTACTCTCTAAATTCACGTTATACACACCAAGGGAGTGATACCTGACAGATGTTTTCGGGGATTTTGGTTACGTATTACATATTGCCTATTAGATATTAGATGTTACGTGAGACATGATGATGAGGAGAGTGTATCAAGCCGACTTTGAAGTTCTGTCCTACAACCACGCTCGGTTGCCCAATGCTCGGTGATAAAAATCAGAGGAACAAATAGAAGCATAGGTCGGGAATATTGAACATCATTCGATAGCCAAAAGGATATTGGATCGAACCTGATTAACGTTGTATGCTGTCCTGCATCAGCGCGTAAACCGGTAATTCTGCGTATGAATAGCACGCTGTCTCTCTTTCTCTTCACACATCACAAATACAAGGTAAGCACGGTTTATACATACACACGGTACTCTCTTCTACACATATCACCGGGTTATCGAGTAATCAGCCGCGTATTGTTTTACGAGTCGCTGAATCGGAACACCAATTGGACGGTGGACGGCAATCCCATTCGGCTTTCGAATCTCAGCTTCATCACCCTTTTAGTTTTATATTTATCCATCAGTAAATTTCAATTGTTATCTTTTTGCAAGAGTGTTGATAGGTCATGAGTGCTAAAAGCTTGACAAGGGCCAGCCAATCCATCTCCAAATTAGTAAAACGTTGACGTTGATGATGATGGTGTTGATAATGATGACGATGATGATGATAATGATGATGATGATGATGATGATGACGGAGAGGAATTTTTCCAAAGAATTATGGGAATGGTGCCTATAATAAAATGATTATAGGTATCAATTCTATGCTCATGAGAAACATACCCAGTTTATAGGAAAAGTTCCTATACAATAAAGGAATAGCTTTAATATAATATGGATGGTTTTTATAATATTATGGAAATGACGCACATAATAATAGAAAAATTTTTATTTTCATAATAATGCAATCACTTGAAAAATATAATTATTATATATTTTTTTGGTAATAAATTTTTTTTTGTAAATGAAAATTGATCTTTCACTAGAGTGAAAAAATTTCTTTTTCATAATTTTTATTCACGTGTGTACTTAATCTTAAATCGTTTATTCCAACTCAGTTATAATTGTGTTAGTTAATATTGAAAAATATTGTAGCAATCGTAAAGTTTTTCTAATAAAAGGCATATTTTTTCACTATACAATTACAGGAGCAAAATAGATATAGAAATTAATTGTTTATTTTTACAATTTTATTTTATTTTTAAAACAAATTATTTATTCACAATGGATACGTTGAAAATTAATTAAATCCACCTTTTAGGTATGTAACTTTTATTGTTTATATGAACAATATTAGTTATTTTACGTATTTAAAATGATGTTATTGAGAAGCAAGTAAAATTATCGAAATTACTAATAATTTCAAATGCTTCAAAGTGGTCAAAATTAGTCGAATGATCAATAAAATATTTTATTACGAGTGTAATAACATTAAATTTTCAACGTCACTGAAACTTTATCGTTTTTCTATAGATTAGAAAAGTTATTCTTGTACTGTTGTGTGAAAAAATATTACTTCAATATTATAGACATCATCACTATAATATTATAGGAATGGTTCCCATGATATAGGAATGGTTTCTATAATATACGGGAATGGCTTTTATAATATCTAGCGTTTATGCCTATAATTATGGAAACCATTCCTATAATATAGAAACTTTTCCTATATATTACAGGCACCATTCCTATATAATGGGAATCATGCTGATAATATTACACCTATTATAGGTATCGTTACTATAATTATAGAAAC
Organism: Cotesia glomerata; assembly: GCF_020080835.1. Taxonomy (NCBI): domain Eukaryota; kingdom Metazoa; phylum Arthropoda; class Insecta; order Hymenoptera; family Braconidae; genus Cotesia; species Cotesia glomerata. The sequence goes on from NC_058164.1 coordinate 25,338,891, forward strand.
CATTCCCATAATTATAGAAACATTTTCACAAAATTTCGGGTAGAATTCCCATAATCTTCGCTCCTAAAATAGTATAGGAAAATATTTCATTACAATAGGAACGATTTCCACATTTCTTTTCCTGTAGTTTTGATTTCCACGAGGATTCTTCATCCGTGAGAATGGAAACTCTCATTAAACTTGTTAGCAAACAATCAATCATAATGAGCTGGCACATGGAGGCATAAATTGTAATGAAATGAGTTGGAGAAATCGTGGTGTAGTGTGGCAGTACCGTTGGTAAAAGTCGTTACTAAATGCGGCCGATAAATTGCAGGGAACTTAACAGTCCGTACGGAACAATATACACAGGCTCATGGATCCGTGGACACATCAAGTGTGTGCGTATGTTGATCACGGCGATGAGAGGAGGTAAAGGGAGGAGGTGTGTTACTGTGGAGCTTGTGGAGCTTGTGGATAGAACAAGAGGATACCAGCCGGAAGAGTACAGGGGAAAAACCAGAAAGGAATGATGAACGGGGTGGGACACACACAGAGGAGAGTATATAGAGGCCCGGTATTGGTTGGACATTCGACGAAGAGGCTCGAAAAGGGCACCAGTGCAACCCGCTTTATGTGGGGTGAGTCGGCGGGGTGGCAAAGCGGACACATATACCTACTCGTGTTAGCAACCCCATTGATCTGCCGGTGGACGCGGCAAAAACGAGCCAGAGGGTAGAGGACTGAAAATTTCCGCTGAGTGTGTGTGTATCCACAGGTTTATGGTGTGGGAGTGTACTACACTCAAAAGCTCGGGGTTTTCCGTGTACCAAGTGTGACCTGGAGTGCGAGTGAAAGAGTGAAAAGAGACAGGAAACTGGTGGATAGTAAAGAGAGATAAAGGGTTGAAGTTGGCAACGGTGAAAACGCGGCCTACCCATCCGTCCTGTCGAGATTCGGTCGGTTTGTTGGCCTCACGATCTATGGATCTGAATTTTGCACCCTTGTTTCCTCTGGTATGGCTAAACTACCGACTATGTGAACACATTTTAGAATCAAACTAAAGAGCTACTTCAGAAGCCACTGGTCGTCATTTATATATATTTTGACGCACGCAGAAAAAAAACAGGATAACAAATAAGATGTTAAAATAACAAAATTTAAGTTATAAGTTATTGATATGTTATAATAAAAACAGTTTTGTTACTATAGCAAAATCTTTAAGTTCGACAAAATACTTTAGTTGGTATAACAAATTTTTTTGTTGAAACAGCAAAATTATTCTATTAAAATAACAAAAAGAATTTGTTGGAGTAACAATGACAATTTGTTGAAGTAATAAAGAGAATTTTTAATAATAACAATGAGAATTTGTTGGAATGACAAATAAATTTGTTACAGTAAATTTTATAAGAATAAATTTAAAAATACGCTATAATCAGCTATAGCTGATTTGGAAAATATTTTGGCAACAAATTAGTTTTGGTAGTGCAACAAAATTACTTTGTAACTGCAACAAAATCATTTTATTGCAGCAACAAAGTCATTTTGTTGGAGCAACAAATTGATATTGTGATTTAACAAACTGGTTTGTTAGTACAACTTTAAACATTTCGTTAATGCAACTAATGGATTTGCTTTAACTACACTAATTTATTACAAAATATTTTTCAGTTATCCCGTCTTTTGTTATAACAACAAAACAGTTTTGTTACTATAGCAAAATCTTTAAGTTGATTCGACAAAATACTTTAGTTGGTATAACAAATTTTTTTGTTGAAACAGCAAAATTATTCTATTAAAATAACAAAGAGAATTTGTTGGAGTAATAATGATAATTTGTTGAAGTAATAAAGAGAATTTGTAATAATAACATTGCAATGCAACTAATGGATTTGCTTTAACTACTAATTTGTTACAACATATTTTGCAGCTATCCCATATTTTGTTATTCCAACAAAATCCTTTTTATGCATATAGAATTAATCTAAAGCGCTACTTCAGAACCCACTCGATTTTTTTATATATTTTCCCAATTAGATTCATCAACTTCACCAAAAACTTACAATAGCTCCCATAATCTACATATCCGATTATATTTCAACAGGGGGGCTTATATCCTCGTATGAAACAGAAAACATGGTGCTCGCAGTACGAACTGGGACATCAAAGGCCGGGTGAACAATCACCTCGAATATCCAGCAAATAAGCATAATTGAAACTATCTAATCAAGATGATTACAATTAAACCTCCAGCATCATCACTATCACTATCACTACCAACATCATCATCATCATGATCGCCCCGCCAGATGATTACCATCGTAGAACCTTTTAAATCTAAAAGCAAATGCATCAGCCTAAAAAAGTGAATCCAGCATCAGCACCAAAAAGCGTGCTTTGTATTACAAAAAAAAAAAAAAAACAGGACGAGTCAGTGGCTACTCGAACTCATATTATAAAAATCCACAAAATAACCGAGCAGGGTCATTAGCGATGCTCTTTTAACCCTCTGGATTCAGCGGAGCAGCATCACCCCTGTGATGCGTGTAAATTTTACAGCGGCGGTTGGCTCTCTACTCGTCCGTGTGTCCATAACGTGGAAGGCATCCTCTAGAGCATCATATGACTGGTTCGTTTGTACATCAGCCAAGTACATACATTTTTCGAATGGATGTGTGAGGATACAACGTTACAAAAATGGACTGTTGTGTGGATATGGACGTAGCTGTATCGAAAAGCACACACTGTGTGTGTGTGTTGTGTGCTTGCAGTTGGCCCCTGAATATCCAGGACGAGCGTCAGCCCTCTTCTCACTCCATCCTCGGTGGTAATCCGACTGGCTAGCCACTCGCGCCAACAAATACCCTCACTGTCGACCAGCAACCCACCCTCACCATTACCATCACTAAAACTCACTCACTTGGTTGCTTTATCATTCCAACTCTCTTTCCCGCGTTTTCTCACTCCAACAGACACACATTACGTTCAGTTCTCGTCTACATCCGCGGTACACTATGGTGAACCACCCCCGACACCCCGATCACCACGAAATGTGCTCCTGGTTTGTTACTCTAGCTTCATCTTTCACTACCCAACATCCACTTCCTCCCTCCGCTTCGCTGTCCTGTGTGACTCTGGCGCCCTGTTGGACAGCATCGATACCTGAAAAATGGTCCCAGTCCACGACAGCTAATCCAAATCCGATTGTCAGCTGGACAAATCTTCCTGCAAATCGATTCCCATTAGCCTGATCATTTTTACAAAGTACGCCGGTGCTTTTTTATCCAAACGACCGAAGCAATCATTGGCCTTTGTGGAGGTTCACGCAATGTTCTACAAGCCTGTGGCAGGATCTGGATCCTAACACAGCAACGCTGTCTACCCTGGGCAAAATGAACCAGAGACAAGGGATGAAGGACAGCTCTGTTTGTTGCTAGCCTTTCCGGGCAGGTACGCTCCAACTCTGTCACTTTTATCTCTCGGTTGGAAAGCTACGCACACATTCGGTTGGATATTGGAGGTCATGTTGGTTTTTCGGTTTTTAGTTAATACCCATTGAGTTGTAGAGGGCAGTGTGTGGCTCTGGTCCACCACTCGACCACACTACTCGACTTTAGCTAGATTGCTATTTGACACCCAAGATTTAATGATTTTAGTACTCTGTGGTTACAAATCATCTTATCATTAGCGGATTATTTTATGTATTCAATAACACGGTTTGTTATTTATATTCAATGATTATATTGCTGGGTGATATTATTGGGGATTTGAAGATATCTGCCTGATTTTGAAACCAAATTTAATCTATTATTATTAATGAATATTTTGTGTCCAGGGCCATTGCAAAGGTCTTTAATTTGTGCCTTTTCAGGGTTTTATATCATTCTCACCGATAGGCGTTTTATTATGATAAGTATTTAGGCTGTATTCAATTCTCTATCTCTAGATACATAATTAAGAGATGACCTTGTATCTTGTGAACTATTGAAATTTTTAAAGATATAAGCTCATCCTGATGTTATACTCATCGAGACCTTTCATTTGAGTTCCCACTTCAATTTTTCATATATTTATATATATCATATATATATCATATATATGAAAAATATATCAAAAATACATGTGGGTACTTAAATGAAAGCTCTTGATAAGTGTAACATCGGGGTGAGCTTATATCTTTAAAAACGTCAATATTTAAGAAAGTTCAGTCCAATTTAAAAATATATAAAATACATAACTAAGAAATGATCTTATATCTTCTGAACTATTGACATTTTTAAAGATATAAGCTCATCTTGATGTTACACTTATCGAAACCTTTCATTTGAGTACCCACATCAATTTTTCATATACTTATATATATTACATAAAATATATATTATATATATGTATATATGAAAAATATATCAAAAATGCATGTGAGTATTCAAATGAAAGCTCATAATGAGTGTAACATCGGGATGAGCTTATATCTTTAAAAACGTCTATAGTTAAGAAAGTATAGTGCAATTTAACAGAAGTCATAATTTAATTAAGCAAAATTGTATTTATTTATAGTTCACAAGTAACGGCAGTCGCATAGTACTTCTAAATTTAAATCAAACAAAATCACCGAAAAATTTGATCAAAATCCCTTGATTGACGAAAATTATTAAGCATTGGTGTAGTAACAACACAGGTGGAACGCAAAAGGCACTAAAAAAAGGCAGCAAACTAATTGTCTGATCCAGTAATAACAGACTGGCGCACCAAAATGACTAGCATTGAGCGGGAGAGGCTAAGAGGGTTGGAGGGCTTGGTAAGCGGAACCGCGTGTGACGTTTGAAAAAGCTTACTTCCTGTAGTCCTGGATAGTCGGGTAAACAGTTGGAAGAATGAGAGAAAACAATGGTAAATAAACGCCTACCTTAATGATTCCAAGTGCGGCGAACCGGTTAACCGGTCATTAGTCGATCGTGCTCACTCTCGAAAATACTACAGACAGTGGGATGTAAATTAAACCTCCAGGCAATTTCGACGCTTTCTCACTCTACTCATTGGGACATTCGGCTAAAGAAATAAACTCAGGGGTTAAATGCGTTCAATTTTAGTCCTGTTTTATAGATTGAGAAAGAGAGAGAAGAAAACAACAGACCAGGTGAACGGATATCGCGAGTTTTCGGTATGTCTAACTTTATCGCGTGGCAACTTTAAAACAGGATCTCGTCATTTATGTTTAATTGCCTATATATTTTGGCTGGTTCGGTAACATTCGAAACCGACCACGACCACATAAGGTGGATATTACATTTTTAAATGCTTTAATTACTTGAGGAGCTATTAGTGCGTCAGATGCTTTTTTTTTGTTTTCGAGGTCCAGGTCTGGACTACAAGTGGATTGCTACAAGGTTTCATATCATTCTTACCGATAGTCAATTTATTATTATAAATATTTAGTTTAGGCTGCATTCGAAAATTCTCTATCTCTAGGAACATAATTAAGAAATTACCTTGCATCTTGAGAACTATTGACATTTTTAAAAATATAAGCTCATCCCGATGTTACACTTGTCAAGACCTTTCATTTGGGTACCTACATCAATTTTTCATATATTTTATATATTTATATATATTAGATATATGTATATATGATAAATATATCAAAAATTCATGTGGATACTCAAATGAAAGCTCTTGATTAGTGTAATATCGGAATGAGCTTATATTTTTAAAATATATGTTATATATAAATGTATAAATGAAAAATATATCAAAATGCATGTGGGTACTCAAATGACTTTGTATCTTGTGAACTACTGACATTTTTGAAGATATAAGCTCATTCCGATGTTATACTCATCAAGACCTTTCATTTGAGTACCCACATCAATTTTTCATATATTTACATATATTATATATGTATATATGAAAAATATATAAAAATGCATGTGGGTACTCAAATGAAAGCTCTTGATGAGTCTAACATCGGGATGAGCTTATATCTTCAAAAATGTCATTATTAAAAAATATACAGTGCAATTTAACAATATATAAGATACCTAATTGAGAAATAACCTTGTATCTTATGAACTATTGACATTTTTAAAGATATAAGCTCACCCTGACATTACACTCTTCGAGACTTTTCATTTGAGTACCCACATCAATTTTTCATATATTTATATATACTATATATTTGTATACATGAAAAATGTATCAAAAATACATGTGAGTACTCAAATGAAAGCTATTGATGAGTGTAATATCAGAATGAGCTTATATCTTTAAAAACGTCAATCAATATTCAAGAAAATACAGTGCAACTTAACAAAAGTCATTTTTCGATAAAGCAAAATTTTATCTATTTATATTTCACAAATCACGGAAGTTACATAGTGACTGCAAGGTTGCTAGTAATCATCATCATAATTGATCAGAAAATGATGAAGAAGTAGCTAATTAATTAAAAAAAAACCAACCCCAAACTAACCCCCATATCAAAAGAGAAATCTCTTCCATAAGCTGACACCAGTGATTCCAAATGCAGATAGCCTTTCAGGATTTCCTCTGCTGACCCATCTCACCCTAGATGCTTTCCTCAATCCGATAGCAAATGATAAAGTTACACGGAAATATCTAAAATCAGAAAGTTGGTAACTTCGGCGTCTAGACTTCTAAAAAATTCATCATACATATATGCAGATGACATACAGAGAGCCGTTTCTTTTAGAAAAAAAAAAATAAACAGAAAAATTATCATCACGTTTGCGGCGTACAGTGTACAAGCTAAAAAATCGGCTGACGTCAAAATGGTAACAGCGCTTTATCGAACTCTCATTACCACGGGTTCAGTGCGGCAGTGTCGGTGAATGTGTTTTTCAGGCTCGTGTGGTCGGCCACCAGGCTTTAAACTCTTCCTCTCTCTACCCATCAACCAGTCTCTCACTTTTCACCCTCACTAGCTCAAACCCCCTCAACCCCCCAATACCTCCCACACCTCCCACTGCGATCGTCCGACACCGAATTTCATCTCACTCCAGCTCAAAACTGCCCAAGCTTTTATCCCGGTCGAACTAACCCTTTCAACCCCCCAGCTCCGGGTTAAGCTAACTTTCCACCCTACCTTTCCTCTTACTCTTCCTCTCTTTCCCCGAAGCTGGACGCAATAATAAACAACCCCAGGTCGCTATGGCGACGCGTCCATCGCGCGAACAAAACACTCTGTGACGCTACTCGTATGCACACTCGCCTCTACTTGTCGCTTCATACACATGTACCGAAAGTACACACCTATCTACATTATACAAAGCTCTAACCACCCCTAAACGCCGACAAAATACATCCAAACAAAATTACTTTTTTTATCTACTTTATTCCCGTCACTTTCCTCATTTACAATTACATTTTTTACCACCCAACTTTCTTTTTTTTTTTACCACCAAAAACTTGAAATCTAAGACTTAATCTTGAGCTAAGATCCCGAATTTTTGCTCCAGAAACGGGACCAGTGTCGCCCTCTGTGAGTAAAGCATCCAAGAAGCTTCTAAGGTTCTTAAGATCAACTCCGCTGCGTCGAAAAATACCAACATTTTGTACCAAATAGCAGTCCGCTCGTTTTTAAGCCTTTTTTTGCATCCCCGAAAAAATTATGCAATCATTTTTTTGATAACTTTAAACCAGAGGGTAGTTTCTTTGTTACCTAAGCGAAAATATGCAAAAATTAGGGTTTATTTCAGCAGTTTGAGGCAACAATTCCTAATTTTTTTTATAGGATTAAAGGTTTTAATCTCAAGAATGAGAATGCGCAAGGGGGTGGTCCTCGGAAAAGTTACCGCCCCTAAACTCAATCCTTTAATGCGATTTTTCGGGTTTTTTGACTTTAATAGTGTTTAAAACGCATAAAAAATTTTTTTTTTCGTGCCTAATCAATAAAATTAGTGACGTAACAAGCGTATTACGGGTTGACATAATCAAATTACTTGGTAATCAATTAGGAATTTCACGGTTCAGACCACCAATGACAACTTTCAAGTGGCAATTAAGTATAGTCAGTTTAATTTTATTTGAAAATTAATTTAATATGTATTGAATCCCCTGCCCTACCTACGCATAGGTGAAATAAAAAATTGCTCGGAGGATAAAAAAAAAGTTCCATGCTTTACCGACGGATGATAGAGGGAAAAAATTACCGAAAAATTGAAGTTTTATAGAGCTGATGTTTTAGTTGAGGATACTGGCGACAGGGTGCCGCTGTTACTTGTCCTGAATTGTTAATAGAGTGGGAGGTGGAAAAAAGGGAAAACCTCGTGGGTAATAATTTTTACAAGCGCGCGTAATCAAGGCTGGATGTTACACATGTTCGCCCCCGTTTGTCGACCTTGGGATTGGAGTAGGGAGTAGTAGGGAGCGTAGGGCGGGTCGAGGATAGATCCCAAGAGGGAAAATGGTGGAGAGGGCTTTGGTTATACACTCAGAGGTTCTCTATGTAGAGATAGATAGATTACTACACTGTTATATTGTTGTATTGGGCATGAGGTGGCGGAAAATGTGAGCTGGTAAAAGCTCGTGGGTATACTTTCTCCGCGTTTTAACTTTTTAATTCTTTCGCGGTATTTGTGCGCACGGTTTGTCGGGCAAACTGAATTCTGGTGGTGTTCTGGGTGATAGAATTGTTTTTAGTGTTTTTATTTTTTACTGCTTGTTTTTTTTCTACATCTCAGGGGAATTTTTTTTGCGGTTAGAATTTTTTCTCATGGGTTAAAAAATCATCAATTTTTTGAAATAATCTATATTAATAAGAGAGTAAGCAAAACTTTGAGTACTCTAAATACATAATTAAGAAATGACCTTGTATCTCGTGAACTACTGAGTTTTTTAAAGATATAAACTCATCCCGATGTTACACTCATCAAGACCTTTCATTTGAGTACCCACATGAATTTTTCATATATTTATATATATATATATATATATATATGTATATATATGAAAAATATATCAAAAATGCATGTGGGTACTCAAATGAAAGCTCGTGATGAGTGTAACATCGAGATGAGCTTATATCTTTAAAAACGTCAATATTTAATAAAGTACAGTTTAACAATATTTAAGATGCATAATTAAAAAATGACCTTGTATCTTGTGAATTATTGACATTTTTGAAGAAATAAGCTCATTCCAATATTACACTTATCGAGACCTTTCATTTAAGTACCCACATCAATTTTTCATACATTTATATATATATATATATATATATATATATATATATATATATATATATATATATATATATATTATAGATATGTATATATGAAAAATATATAAAAATGCATGTGGGTACTCAAATGAAAGCTCTCGATGAGTGTAACTTTGAAATGAGCTTATATTTTTAAAATATATATTATGTATCTTATATATTATTAAATTGCACTGTACTTGTATGAAATTTTGAAGTTTTTAAAGATATAAGCTCATCCCAAGGTTAGACTCATCAAGAGCTTTCATTTGAATACCCGAATGCATTTTTGATATATTTTTCATATATAAAGATATATATAATATATATAAATATATAAAATATATGAAAAATTGATGTGGGTACTCAAATAAAAGGTCTCGATGAGTGTAACATCGAGATGAGCTTATATCTTTGAAAATGTCAATATTTTACACGATAAAAGGCCATTTTATCATATATAATATAGATGATGATGATGATGATCACCACCACCATCATCATCATCATCATTCAGACATTATCAATGTAAACAGTAGAAATGAGTGTTGGGGATGACAAGTATAGGAAGTAGATGGTGAATTGGAGGGTGTGGATCATTCTCTGAATAGAGAATATATTTGTGTTCTCGTGGAGTACCGGGGAGAAGAAGGGGTGTGGGGTTTAGGGATGAGAAGAAGAGCCAGATGAGGAGGAGTGAATGTAGTCGTATATTGACAAACGATCTAACGCGTTCGTGTGGACGGTGCGAGTATTCGTCGACGAGATTCGAATTATCTCTGTTGCGAGCTTGTCAATGCAAATGCTGTACCTACATTCAATTACCGCTCGTCACGCTCTGATCAACACACTCACGACGTCCACAAGGATACTCATCGTTTTACTTTAACTATCTGCTTTGGTATTTATTTTTCGGGATCAATCAATTGCGATCGGTTTTTGAGAAAAAAATTATTTTAAAAATAATAAAAAACTAGCAACCGTGACATATAATTAAGAAATGATCTTTTAACTTATGAAATATTGACATTTTTAAAGAAATAATCTTATCCCGATGTTACACTCATCAAGACCTTTCATTTGAGTACCTACATCAATTTTTATATATTTTATATATTTATATATATGTATATATGAAAAATATACCAAAAATGCATGTGGGTACTCAAATGAAAGCTCTTGAAGAGTTTAACCTTGAGATGAGCTTATATCTTTAAAAACGTCGATATTTAATAAAGTACAGTGCAATTTAACAATATATAAGATACATAATTAAGAAATGATCTTCTATCGTGTAAAATATTGCCATTTTTAAAGAAATAAGCTCATCTTGACATTACACTCATCAAGACCTTTCATTTGAGCACCCACATCAATTTTTCATATATTTATATATATTATATATATGTATATATAAAAAATATATAAAAAATGCATATGGGTACTCAAATGAAAGCCCTTGATGAGTGTAACATCAGGATGAGCTTATATCTCCCAAATATATATTATATATATTATATATATATATAATATATATAGTATATATATTATATATATTATATATATATATATATGAATATATGAAAAATATATCAAAAATGCATGTAGGTACTCATATGAAAACTCTTGATGATTCTAACATCAAGATGAGCTTATATTTAACAAAAGTCATTATTTTATTTATTTATATTTCACAAGTCATCATCATCACAATCCTCAAGTTTGCTTAAAAATCCTCAACGAATTTGTCGGTCGGACGATAATAGAATAGAAAACCCATGAAGAGTAACAAAAGAAGAGGTTGAGGCTACAGAGAGAAAGGATTGAATAGGCCAGAGGAAGAGGAAGCGTAGAATAGAAGAGAGTCGACTCAACAAGAGCTGGTGGGAGCAGAGTATGCGGTCGTGGAGGGGTGTGAGAGGAGGAGGCTGAGGATGATGATTCTAGAAGGGGATGCTGCGTGTGTTGGCATGGACCAGTGCGTCAACGGCTGTTGCCTCACACGTACCGCCCTGACGATAATTGTTAGTAGCCCTCAAGGCACCGCGACCGGACACTGTCTCGATCATCCAGCCGGTCCATATCATCAATCGCAAACAGTTCTAGTATCAGTATCAATAGTCTAGTCTAGTGACTGTAAATTTTGCAGAAAAGTGCTGTGTTGTGATATGTGATACGTTTTTATGATTTAATGATGCTGATCATTTGTGAGTGATTACCAAGTAAGAGTTTTTATTAATTAATGTGGTTGGGGTAGGTAGAAATCAATGAAGAAAGTAGAAAGTCGCTAAGAAAGGGTGGAAAGAATTTAGTAAGAAAGAGACTTGAATGCGATGCAAGCGATAGCTTCCGACGGCAATTTGTTTTCCTCTACTTACTTTATGTTGATGTTATGGTCTTGACAGAAAAACTGGGTAACTTATTGTTGAATTACCTAAGAGTGATTTTAAATTGGTTTTAAAAACGTGGAGGTACCACGTGCAGTTTGACACGCGGTAATCGTGCGTAGTATATAAAGGGGATTTGAATCGACGTTCTTTTCCCCTGTTTTTTTCATCCCCCACCATCAACATCACGAGCACGTCGATCTCGTATCATGCATACACGCTCCCCTACTATCACTATCGCTAGCTCGTTCTACAGAGTTTTATCCCGTTCTCTTTTTTTCGTACTTTCACCAATTCTCCCCTCAAAATCCTGTCACATACACAGAGTGACGTACGCAAAAATAACTGAATGAACCCCACGCGCCGCCGGGATTGAAAAATTGCGCGGGATTTTAATGTAAACAATTTTATTCCGAGCCTTAGTACATCAAAGCTTTAGGATTGACTGCTGGGTAATTAGTGAGCTTAGAATTGTGATAAGAGAGTTGAAATAAGTTGGAGATTAGACTTTTGAAATAGGGTAGCTAATTAATGGGTTCCAGGTAGTTATAAGCTGCTAGTTTACGAATTTGGTGCTAAAGATGCTTTTGGTGGGTTGTTTGAAGGTTTTATAGGGCTTGCTGGATTTTGTAGCTTCTGAAGACGTTAACTAGCAAGAGAAAGAGTTAATTTCAAAGATAAAAGCAGTAGGTAAGCTAATGAATGGGTTCCAAGTGATTGGAAGCTATTAGGTTGCGAAATTGTGCTTAGGGATGCTTTTGGTAAGTTTTATAGAGTTTTTTTTGGGGGGTCCTGGATTTTGTAGCTTCCAGAGACTCTATTTAGTGGAGAGAAAAAGGAATTGTGAAGATAAGGGCCGTAGGAAAGTGGATGAATGGGTTCCAAGCAGTTGGAAGCTGATAGTTTAGGAATTTGGTGTTAAAGATGCTTTTGGTGGGTTGTTTGAAGGTTTTCTGAAGGTTGCTGAATTTTGTAACTTTTGAAGAGTCTAAGTAGCAATAAAAAGAGTAAATTTTGAAGTTACAAGCCGTAGGAAAGCTAATGAATGGGTTCCATGTGATTGGAAGCTGTTAGTTTATGAATTTGATGTTAGGGACGCTTTTAGTAGGTTTTTTGGAGTTTTTCTGGGAGTTCTTAAATTCTGTAGCTTCTAGAGACTTGAAATAAAAATTGTAACTCGGTATAGTAGTGATAAAAGTCGTCGGACAAAAAATGAATGGGTTCCGAGCAATTGGAAGCTGTTAGTTTGCGAATTTGTTGATAGGGATGCTTTTAGTAGGTTTTTTAGAGTTTTCCTGGAGATTCCTGGATTTTGTAGCTTCTAGAGAGTCTACTTAGTGAAGAGAAAAAGAAATTGTAAAGATACAAGCCGTAGGAAAGCTAATGAATGGGTTCCATGTGATTGGAAGCTGTTAGTTTATGAATTTGATGTTAGGAACGCTTTTGGTAAGTTTTTTGGAGTTTTTCTGAGGATTCCTGGATTCTGTTGCTTCTAGAGACTTGAAATAAGAATTGTAACTCGGTTTTGTAGTGATGGAAGTCGTCGGAAAACAAATGAATGGGTTCTAATCAATTGGAACCTGTTAATTTCCGAATTTGATGTTAGGAATGCTTTTGGTAAGTTTTTTCGAGTTTTTCTAGGCGTCCCTGGATTCTGTAGCTTCTAGAGACTCTACTTAGTGATGATAAAAAAAAATTGTGAAGATAAGGGCCATAGGTAAGCTAATGAATGAGTTCCAAGCAGTTATAGGCTGCTAGTTTAGGAATTTGTTGTTAAAGATGCTTTTGGTAGGATTTTTTGAGTCTTTCTAGAGGTTGCTGGATTCTGTAGCTCCTAAAGACTTAAAATAAGAATTATATAAAGGTATTGTAGTGATAGGAGTTGTCGGAAAACAAAGGAATGGGTCGCAAGTAGTGTTAAGGCACTAATTAGCAAAGAAAGCCTGTCTAATAGGTTCCATCGCTTGTTTCAGATGCAAATGATGTCTATTGAGAAAAGGCTTAAGATTCTCGACACTCGTCACAAGATAAAGAACAAGCTCCTGCGTTAAATACTAGTTACACATAAAAACAAAGCGGTAGGATTTAAAATTGAGACTTCTTAGACCGTCGGAACTTGAGATGTCGCGGTTAGATTGGAAAAAGATGCCGCTCTAACCCAATGTTTTGACTGCCTATGGATATATTCGGCCGTTGTAACGGTCCAGGAAGTGGTGGTACCACAGTAACTGGGACTACATCTATTAGATCAGGTACTGTCGTTCCTTCGTCATCAGTAGCATCAGTTGCTGACTCTTCGGGTGGTGTTAGTGCAAGTGAATCAGCAGAAGGGCCTGGAAGTACGTCAAGAATGCAGCTTACCGGAGCGTCAGCTCCAGGAACAGCAGCTTCCCCGGAATCTGGGGTGTCGCCGTTAGCAGATGCGTATACTAAGATGACTACGGATATTCTGACGGAAAGGACGCTGGGAGATTTTGTAAGCGAACATCCAGGGGAACTTGTCAAGACAGGTAAGTTTTATTCTATTGGCTATCGATGGATTATCAAGGAGGAGGATTTGAGTTTGATGTCTGTGGAATTTGATTGCAGGATCGCCGCATCTGGTTTGCACGGTTCTACCGGCTCACTGGCGTTCCAATAAGACACTTCCAGTGGCATTCAAAGTTGTGGCATTAGGAGAAGTTGGCGATGGCACGCTGGTGACAGTCCGGGCGGGCAATGACGAAAATTGCTGCGCTGAGCTCAGAAATTCAACGGCCTTGATGAAAAACCAAGTCGCTAAATTCAACGATTTGAGGTTCGTCGGCCGAAGCGGTAGAGGTAAGTCTAGTTTAATTATTCTACCGCTAAATTCTTCAATAGTACCAGTAGTAAGAGAAATTTATAGGGATTTTTCTAAAGAATTATGGAAATGGTTCCTACGATCAAATGATTATAAGTAGCAATCCTATGCTCATGAAAACCATTCCCAGTTTATAGGAAAAGTTCCTATACAATAATGGAATAGCTTCGATGGATGGATGGTTCCTATATTATATAGTCTTCACTATATTATGGGAGGGTTCCTATGATATTATAGGAACTTTTCCTATAATATTATGGGAATGACGCACATAATAATATAAAAATGTTTATTTTCATAATAATGCAATCACTTAAAAAATATAATTACTATATATTTTTTTGCTGATAAATTTTTTTTTGTAAATGAAAATTGATCTTTCAGTAGAGTGAAAAAATTTCTTTTTCATAATTTTTATTCACGTGTGTACTTAATCTTAAATTGTCTATTCCAACTCAGTTGTAATTGTGTTAGTTAATATTGCAAAATATTGTAGCAATTCGAAAGTTTTTCTAATAAAAGGGATATTTTTTCACTATACAATTACAGGAGCAAAATAGATATGGAAATTTATTGTTTATTTTTACAATTTTATTTTATTTTTAAAACAAATTATTTATTTACAATGGATACGTTGAAAATTAATTAAGTCCACCTTTTAGGTATGTAACTTTTATTGTTTATATGAACAATATTAGTTATTTTACATATTTAAAATGATCTTATTGAGAAGCAAGTAAAATTATCGAAATTACTAATAATTTCAAATGCTTCAAAGTGGTCAAAATTAGTCGAATGATCAATAAAATATTTTATTACGAGTGTAATAACATTAAATTTTCACCGTCACAGAAACTTTATCGTTTTTCTATAGATTAGAAAAGTTATTCTTGTACTATTGTGTGAAAAAATATTACCTCAATATTATAGGCATCATCACTATAATATTATAGGAATGGTTCCCATGATAAAGGAATGGTTTCTATAATATACGGGAATGGCTTCTATAATATTACCGTAACTCCTATTCTTCCCCGCTTCACAGCATTATTTATATTTGTAAAAATGCTTGCCGTAAGATGGACGGTGTGGCTTAATGTATATAGAATAAGCGAAAGGAAATTCAGTATAGACCGGATAGCTCAAATGGTAGAGTAGCCGACATGTCTTCGGAAGGTTCTGGGTTCGAATCCCAGTCCGAGCTATCTAATAATTTTTTCTCGCATATTCTATAAACTCACATTAAGATGATCCTCTCCACATTCCTTTCTCAATCCTTTTCTACCAATATCCTGTTACGTGAATGTGGAATGCTTCGCGTAATAATTACCGTAACTCCTATTCTTTCCCGCTTCACGGCATTATTTATATTTGTAAAAATATACCACATTTTTGTATACCACATTTTTTAGAAATATAAATAATGCCGTGAAGCGGGAAAGAATAGGAGTTACGGTAATTATTACGTGAAGTGTTTATTCTTATAATTATGGAAACCATTCCTATAATATAGTAACTATTCCTATATATTATGGGACCATTCCTATATAATGGGAATCATGCCAATATTACACCTATTATAGGTATAGTTCCTATAATTTCCGGAACCATTCCCATAATATAGAAACATTTCCCCGAAATTTCGGGTAGAATTCTCATAATCACTCCTAAAATGGTATAGGAAAACATTTCATTAAAATAGGAAGGATTTCCACACTTTTCTTTCCGTATCGTAGTAGTCGTAGTGCCAACAGTAGTAGCGGTACTGAATGACGTGATTATAAATTCATTGAAAAGTTCTTAAGTGTGTCGCTAAAATTTCATTCATGGAAAAGTTTGCTGCGACCCTCAGTTGACAGAATCCAGCGTAGTAGCTCTGGGCTAGCGACCTCAAGAAAGAGGGAAGAAAACCAAGGGTAAGAAAAGAGGGTCCGTAAGAATTTAGCGTAACGGTAGGTCATGGATGTCTCAAGAAAGACCCTCGTATTTTTTCTAGCCCTTCCTTGTAAAAGAAACGGTGATTTCTTGGTAAGCTTTTCAATTGGGTGTTTTATTCTTCGGTTCGCCAAGAGGATGGGTAATGGGTTTTATCTGTCTCAACTTGTTGGTTCCTTTTCCCCTTTTACTTATCGTCAACTTGTGCTCCTTCTAGACTGACTAGTCTTACCACTCTTTGCTATTACCCGTGCGATTGTAAGGAGGGTTACTTGTAGGTATAAGGTTAAGGTATTAAGCTGGCATCAGCCAGCGAGCCCAGACAAGGGCGCTGATATTAATTGAGGTTTTACCAGAGAGAGTTTCAATTAAGATTATTAGCTTAACTATGCTTTTCGTTTTCGGAATAATATTCCTTTGGTATTCTTCATTGTATTACAAGTAGCCGCATCACTGACAAACTATTTAGCAATATTATGCATATTCAAATCTTGTATCTAGTTGTGCAAATAAATCAAAATGAATTACAATGATGAGATACTGGAGTATTAAAGGATCTTCAGCTGTGTAAGGACCTTTGGAATAATCAAGTAGCTGTCTTATACTTATAAAATAGACATCACCCAGCTGCTTACATCCTTCATCCAAGCTTATGTTAATTCCACGTTTGCCGAAAACAATTGAGACTTAATCCCTGACAAATGACGGAAGCTTCAAGTTTATCACTCGTTCCAGAGAATTCCAAATCCGGGATTGATCTTTTCACCGCATGCAGAAAAAAATTTTAGGATAATCTAAGATATGTTGTGGTAATAAATGAATTTGTTAAAATGACAAAAGTTGGGTTGTAACAGGTTATTGATATGTTATAAAAACAAAACAGTTTTGTTACTACACGGAAAAAAGTTAACTGTAATAAATAACAGTCGATTTATAATAAGTAATGATCAACTGCTAAAAATTACCATTTCAAACAGTAAAATCGTGATTTTACTATTCACTTTATAATATTTACCATTTAAACGTTACAATTTACTCTTTATATGGAAGAAAATACTATTTCAAACAGTAATATTCGCTATGTAAATGTCTAAAATGTTTAAGTATAATAATTAACAATTCAGACTTTGATATTTATCATTTGGTACCTAAAAAATGATCTTATGATATGTAAAAAGTATAAAATAAAGTTAGTAAATTTCTAATACAAGCAACGTTAATATTTACAAAGTAAAATGGTAAATTTTAAACGCAACGCTAAAAATCAAACTGTAATTATTGACTTGCTTGGACTGGTAAAATCTATATTTTAAAAGTATAATTTTTACTGTTTCAAATGTTAAATTCTCCCAGAGTGAGACCCCCTTCTCTTTCATCTTAGTTCCCCTTCTTATCATAATATGGACTATATATTGAAATGGCAATTTTTAGTGTTTGAAACTGTAATTTTTTAAGATTAAAGAGTCGTTATTTACTATAGTGACAGCTACACGCAGAAAAAAATTTTTCTGCCCTCCGGCCGGAAAGTGGCAACTTTCTGGCCGCTGCGCTAAACAAAGTTGCCACATTCCGGCTACGTCGAGCAGAAAAATAGTATACACACCTTGACCAGTAAAAAGTAAAGCCTCAGATCACATGTTTGTCAACCTCGGCTTCGCCTCGGCCAACAATTACATGTGATCTGAGACTTTTCTTATTTTACTGGCCTAGGTATGTAATATACTATTGTTAAGATAACCTAAGATATGTTATGGTAACAAATGAATTTATTAACATAGGGATAACAAATTATATGTTAAAATAACAAAATTTAGGTTATAACAAGTTATTGATATGTTATAACAACAAAAAAGTTTTGTTACTACAGCAAAATCTTTAAGTTGATTCGAAAAAATACTTTAGTTAGTATAACAATTTTTTTTGTTGAAATAACAAAATTATTCTATTAAAATAACAAAGAGAATTTGTTGGAGTGACAATGACAATTTGTTGAAGTAATAAAGAGAATTTGTAATAATAACAATGAGAATTTGTTGCAATAACAAATAAATTTGTTATAGTAAATTTTATAAGAATACATTCAAAAATACGCTATAATTAGCTATATAGCTTATTTGGAAAATATTTTGTCAACAAATTAGTTTTGTTATTGCAACAAAATCACTTTGTAACAGCAACAAAATCACTTTGTAACAGCAACAAAATTATTTTGTTGCAACAACAAAGTCATTTTGTGACAGCAACAAAATGATTTTGTTAGGAGCAACAAATTGATTTTGTGATTTAGCAAACTGGTTTGTTAGTACAACTTGAAACATTTTGTTAATGCACCTAATGGATTTTTTGCTCCAACTACACTCATTTGTTACCACAACATATTTTTCAGTTATCCCGTCTTTTGTTATTTCAACAAAATTGTTTTATGCGTGTACTAATCACTTATGTTGGATATTAAATTATAAATTGTGGCTTTTATACTTTCTACATTAAGTTCTGAAATATTTATATTTTTGCCACTCCGATGTCCGCTTTACTGTTTGAAACTATAAAAATTAACCGGAATCCGAATGAATATTACAGTTTACTGTTTTCCGTGTATAGCAAAATCTTTGAGTTGATTCGACAAAATACTTTAGTTGGTATAACAAATATTTTTGTTGAAACAGCAAAATTATTCTATTAAAATAACAAAGAGAATTTGTTGGAGTGACAATGACAATTTGTTGAAGTAATAAAGAGAATTTGTAATAATAACAATGAGAATTTGTTGGAATAACAAATAAATTTGTTGCAGTAAATTTTATAAGAATACATTTAAAAATACGCTATAATCAGCTATAGATTTGGAAAATATTTTGGCAACAAATTAGTTTTGTTATTGCAACAAAATCACTTTGTAACAGCAACAAAATCATTTTATTGCAGCAACAAAGTTATTTTGTGACAGCAACAAAATGATTTTGTTAGAGCAACAAATTGATTTTGTAATTTACTAAACGGGTTTGTTAGTACAACTTTAAACATTTTGTTAATGCAACTAATGGATTTGCTATAACTACACTTATTTGTTACCACAACATATTTTTCAGTTATTCCGTCTTTTGTTATAACAACAAAATAGTTTTGTTACTATAGCTAAATCTTTAAGTTGATTCGACAAAAGACTTTAGTTGGTATAACAAATATTTTTGTTGAAACAGCAAAATTATTCTATTAAAATAACAAAGAGAATTTGCTGGAGTAACAATGACAATTTGTTGAAGTAATAAAGAGAATTTGTAATAATAACAATGAAAATTTGTTGGAATAACAAATAAATTAGTTACAATAAATTTTATAAGAATACATTTAAAAATACGCTATAATCAGCTATAGATTTGGAAAATATTTTGGCAACAAATTAGTTTTGTTATTGCAACAAAATTACTTTGTAACAGCAACAAAATCATTTTATTGCAGCAACAAAGTTATTTTGTGACAGCAACAAAATGATTTTGTTAGAGCAACAAATTGATTTTGTGATTTAACAAACTTGTTAGTACAACTTGAAACATTTTGTTAATGCAACTAATGGATTTGCTATAACTACACTCATTTGTTACTACACCAAATTTTTCAGTTATCCCGTATTTTGTTATTTCAACAAAATCATTATACGTGTGGGAGAACCTTCCAAGACAGCTGATGAAGAGCACAAGCAGGAAAGTGTCGAGAGTGGCCACAGACTGGTTCGCCACGCGATGATCAACGCTCCTGACAGCTCACGCAACCTCTTGTATCACCCTTGGTGCCAGTCTTCCACTTTCGGCTTTTTCTGCAAAAGTTCGCCTTAATTTTCTGATGAAATTTTTCCGTAATTCAGCCCTCTGTTCAGTGTCATTGCATTTTACCCTCACCATATTGTCCTTTCGATACATTACTGCGGCTTAATTTGATTAGCCTGAGTTCCGGTAGATAACCGGGTTCGCAAACTTTTGGTGACAATACCGGCGGTGCATATTTACCAGAAAAGCTTAATGGAGAAGAGGAAGCTTCACAGAATCAGCTCCCCGTTATCAAACTCTGTAAATATATTGAATATTTTAACAATACCCTACTAGGCGCCCAACCACCCAACCACCCTTCATTTTCGCTTCCATCCACTTTTCGCCCCAATGAACCAATAAACCTGATTGAACACTAATCATCACCATCACGATCACTGTTTTCAGGAAAGAGCTTCACGCTGACGATAACGGTATCAACGACGCCACCGCAGGTAGCGACTTACACCAAGGCTATCAAGGTGACGGTTGACGGCCCCCGTGAGCCCAGATCCAAGACCAGTGAGTATCACTGTAAGCATTATTTCATCTTTTAAATAAATAATCATAATACCAACTCTAAACAAAAAAAAAGGTTCACTTGAGCCAAGAAAATATTTTTCTTACTAATTATTTTCTTGAGAAAAAAATTTTTTTTGGAAGAAATTTCACTTACTCCAACAAAATTAATTCTCTTGTTTTAAAAAATACGTATCTTGATCCAAGAAAATTTATTTAAATCAAGAAAATCTTGTTTTGAGAAAATTCATCGAAGCTCCAAAAAATTTAGTTCTTGATAGAAGTAAATTTTCTTGTCTTGAGAAAATTTCTCTCTTGCTCCAAAAAATTAAATATAAAGATAGAAGTTAATTTTCATTAATAATTTTATTGATTAACATGTCAATTGGGAAGATCAAATAATATTTCATTTTTTTTTTAATTTAATATGTATAATTGCACGGTAAAATAATATAAAAAGGGTATCAAATATTCTCGAGAAAAATTTTCTCAAGGTGAGAAAATTTTTTTCTCAGCTGAAGTAGGTGACGCTGCTTCCCTAAAGTATCTAAAAATCTTGATTAAATATAAAAATATAAATTTTTTTTTGTAAATGAAAATTGATCTTTCACTAGAGTGAAAAAATTTATTTTTCATAATTTTTATTCACGTGTGTACTTAATCTTAAATCGTTTATTCTAACTCAGTTATAATTGTGTTAGTTAATATTGGAAGTATTGTAGCAATTCTAAAGTTTTTCTAATAAAAGGGATATTTTTTCACTATACAATTACAGGAGTAAAATAGATATGGAAATTCATTGTTTATTTTTACAATTTTATTTTATTTTTAAAACAAATTATTTATTTACAATACATACGTTGAAAATTAATTAAATCCACCTTTTAGGTATGTAACTTTTATTGTTTATATGAACAATATTAGTTATTTTACATATTTAAAATGATGTTATTGAGAAGCAAGTAAAATTATCGAAATTACTGATAATTTCAAATGCTTCAAAGTGGTCAAAATTAGTCAAATGATCAATAATAGTATATTGTGTGACTAGGAATGAAACAAAACGATTTCAGACTAGAGTGAAGTTGCCTGCCCGAGCGAAGCGAGGGCTGGCATCACTCGGTCTGAAATCGTGTTTCATCCCGCGTCACACATTATATTTTTCATATAAGTTGCATTAAAAATGCTAGTTTCAATGTCTGGAGCCAACCAGAACTAGATAGTTTCAGACGAATAGCGAAAATACCATTTTCTCCCCTCCGGGCGGAAAGCGTCAATTTTCCGCCCGCTGCGCTAAATGAAAATGCCGCTTTCCGCCTCCGTCTAGGAGAAAAATAGTATTCTCACCACGGGCAGGAAATAAGAAAGCCTTAGATCACATGTTTGTCGACCTCGGCTTCGCCTCGGTCAACAATTACATGTAATCTGAGACATTTCGTATTTTCCTACCCTAGGTAAGAAAATAGTATATTACACATCTAGGGCAGTAAAATAAGAAATGTCTCAAATCACATGTAACTGTTGTCCGAGGCGAAGCCGAGGTCAATAAACATGTGATCTGAGGCTTTCTTATTTACTGCCCGTGGTGTGTATACTATTTTTCTCCTCGACGGAGGCGGAAAGCGGCATTTTCGTTTAGCGCAGCGGGAGAAAAATTGACGCTTTCCGCCCAGAGGTGAGAAAATACTATTTATTATAAATCTTATAATAAAATAGAAAATAATGGTTTATTTTTTATCAAACATTATTCGTAAATTGAATAGTTTTCTTTTGTCATTCTTATTTACGCTTAATAACAGAATTATGATATATCAATACAGTTAACGGTTAGAATGACAATTATAAAGGTATAAAATAAACAAACGATTGATAGGATTGAAAATAAAGGTGCAACTTCATCTCGCGGGCAGAAAATCGTCATTTTCTGTCCGCCGGAAAGAAATAATTGATTCCTGCCCGGCACAGCCGCATTCGTCTGAAATTGTCTAGTTTCGGTTGGCTCAACAGGCATTGAAACTCGCATTTTCAATGCAGGTTATATGAAAAATATTTTATTACGAGTGTAATAACATTAAATTTTCAACGTCACAGAAACTTTATCGTTTTTCTATAGATTAGAAAAGTTATTCTTGTTCTATTGTGTGAAAAAATATTACTTTAATATTATAGGCATGATCACTATAATATTATAGAAATGGTTCCCATGATATAGGAATGGTTTCTATAATATACGGGAATGGCTTCTATAATATCTAGCGTTTATTCCTATAATTATGGAAACCATTCCTATAATATAGAAACTATTCCTCTATATTATGGAAACCATTCCTATATAATGGGAATCATGCCGATAATATTACACCTATTATAGGTATCGTTCCTATAATTATAGGAACCATTAGAAAATTTTTTACTTCAGCTCAGAACTTCGGTCTTCTTTTACCCTCCAAATTTTCTTAAGCCAATAATTTTCTCCATCAAGAAATTATTCTTTCTTAGAATAAACTAATATTCGCGTGCGTTTAATTAAACATCCATCCAAGTTTCTTGCTGGTTTATTTCATAGAGTTACTATACTATACCGCCCAGCTCTGAATTTACTAAGAACCGTTGACTCACCAAGGGAAAGCCCTCTAAAGCATAATGCTGTTGATGAAGGACTGCGGGTTACACCTAAGATATTGTACACCTAAAATGTTTAACTACATAACTGTATAACGACAAACTTAGCGCAGTCCACGCCTACTTCTTGGTTGGCTGTTCCCAGTTGGACCCTTTCGGGACATACAATTATCCCATAGAAGTTAGTTATTCACCCCAGAACGTGCTAGTGGGTAGTGGGTGCCGTTTAGTTGCCACTATTGCACACTAAAACCCAGAATGTGTTGTCTAGTTTGTACCTAACTTAGTATCTCGCATTATCCGTGGACTGTTTTGGGTATCAACAGTTGTGAGCTGTTTTTATATCTCTGAGTTCCTTACCAGACATCAGACATCAAACTTGGACCACCCAGAGATCGTAAATCCATAAATAGCTCTTTTGAAGGCGTAAAAACAGACATCAAAGCTATTTTTCGGTGTCTTAGATCTCAGATCTATTTCCTATGGTGTCTATTAGACGCAGTATGGCCACGCAGTATGGCTACGTGGACGCGGTTTGACACCAGGATAAATGAGTGTGGCCCGGGCTGCCGTTCGGCTCCGTAAGGGCGTCCGTAAGGGTTGTAATTAATTAAACAAGCAATTCATTACACATTCAACCCTTTCGTGCTCTCCTTTTTGGCTCTCACCCTCGATCTTATTCCAAATAAAGAGGGAAGGAGGGAGGAAGTAAACCACGTGTATTCTAGAAATTGATCGAGGGTCGCCTTCGTCTTTGTCTGAAGAAATAGTCGTCTTCAAGTCCGAGAAATGTTAGACCTAATGTATCTTCCAATGCGGCGAGCAATTGAAAGCACTACACTGATATCTTTACACGAATACAGTCACAGTAAAGGAACTTTGGGGATGTGTCGCAAAATGAGAAGCTGTCGTTGACAGCTGGCTGATTCTCTTGGCTGATACGGTGAAATCGATAATGAACAGAAAAGTCTTGGGTTAATTTTTTTCCTGGTTAAAAAAGAACAAATTAAAGCGATAACTACTTTGGTAGAGTAGCAGATTGATTTTTTTTGGTTTAAAAGTAATTCAAGCTGCGGATTTCATTGACATGTTGGCTGAGGATCACGTAAATAAGGAAAGTGTGATGGTAGCTCTGCAGTGAGTCAATCGGTGATCGTTTAACCAACCGGATCTCGTTAGCCGTCGTCGTGAAAGCCATAGGTATTCCGTCTGGCATTGTGTCATCTGGGTAGGGTACCTATTCAGCAAACTACTGAAATGGGGAAATTCAGGCTGGCGAGTTAGAGGGCTTCGATTGGATTATCGGAGCTACGCACCGATCTCTCTCGGTCAGCTTTTTACCAGTCTGTCTACATCTCCAGTCCCAGTCTCCATCGCACAGTAACTCCAATTTGAAATGTTGCTCTCCATCAACGTGGCCTTCAACGTTTGCATTAGAGGTAGGGTTCACCTCTCCGGACTATAGACTGAATTTCATTCTATATCGCTCGATTTGAAGCCCACCCTGCTCTGCTAGCTTCCACCTCTTTTGTGTGTCCAAGAGAACGGTAGAATAGCACACACACACACACACACACACACACACACACACACACACACACACACACACACCAGACATACTCTTGTTGCCAGTTGGACGCCTGCTGGGACGTCTTTAATTGGGTTCGAACGTCGCCGACGGGAAATAAAATCTATCGGCACCTACTAGTCGCGGTTAAATCCACCCGAGTCCTCTTTCTACCCCAAAGGAGGGCTTTAACGTCAACTCAAATTGATTTTCCAACGAAGATTTACTCATCAATAAATTGTAATTTTCCTGAATAGAAGAGAAGGAGATCCAAGTACCCGCCTAGGGTAAAGAATGCCTATAAAAAAATAATACGTAGAAATACTTTTTTTATTGAATTAATACTACTTAATTGTATAAACCTGCAAAATATAATCGTTTAAATCCGTACCAGTTAATTATAATCGATGGAAAATTCTTAAAACTGGTGAGAGAGAAATCAGCTGTTAGAACTGAAGCCGCCATTGAAGATATTAAATCGCGGGATATTCAAAACTTTTGAATTTTGGCGGGAATTTCAAACTTTAAGGAAATCTAAGTACCCTGCTAGTGTAAAGAATGTCTAAAAAAATAATACGTAGAAATACTTTTGTTATCTTAAAATTAATTAATAACATTTTTGAGGAAATTCTCGAAAAATTTACTCAATAATTAATTATTAACATTTAATTGACTAATAAAAAATATAGCACTCTAAATTACCGGTATACACTTGACAACACAAAAAGAGTTCCCTAACCTTAAAATTTATTTATGTTTACTGTCTAACTAAAATGACTAAGATCTTCTAGCATTTAAAAAACCGCGGTTACTTATGTGCATGAGTAACTGCGCAAGCGGTGTTGCCAAGTCAAACACAAGACTTTAAAGAACGCAAATTCCGAGTGATTTTTCATAAAAAATCTAAAATATCTCCGTAGTACGTTCGGAAAGCTACTTTTTTTTTGTTTTAATCGAAAGCTTGTTATTTTATCAATCAAATTCAATGAAAATAAAATTTTTTTCAAATCGTTAATTGCATTAAATTCTTAACCAAATACCGGCTGGTGGAATCTCTATTTCATGTAAAAATTCCAATTTTACTCAATTATCCGATCAAATATCCCTGAAACCCACTGTTTTTAATTCTTTTATTAATAATTAGGCTACGTAGATATTACAAATTTTCACGAAGTGAAAATTTAACTACTTCCCGTGAACAGGGTTACGATTGATGGTAGTGATGTCATTTTTAGGGCACCAACAGCAATTCCATGCGTTTGCATTTGCATCCCAAAGAGGAACACCATTTTTTGCATCACCACTCGTAGATTCACTTCAGCCACTACCGAATCCACTTCAACCACTACCAAATCCACTGCAGCCACGTGATCCACTGTCATCATTCCGGCATGCAATGCCTGGAAATTGTCAAAGTAAGTAAATTACGTCAATAATTTAACTATATTTAATATAAATATAAATATAAACATATCCCGCAAAAAATCTTTGAAACTCCAGGAAAAGTTGATCATTTTGTTGAAATCCTTTCCCTAATCTCTATTTACACTGGCGTTCTCTCAGTCAAACTTCCCTCGGAGCTTAGCGCTGTCCTCTTCTTCAGTAGCTCTGGCAGGCTTTTTGCCCAGACAGTAACCGCAAGCCTGTTCAAAGCTAGATTAAATATTATATTAAAGGGCTTGCCAGAAGGCCAGAAGCTGAGTCAGCTTCGTCTGCTACCCCAACCAAATTTCGACTCTAAATATTCCAACCAAAAAAACAAAGACCATAAGCTTCGGAAAGTAACCCGGTAAAAAGTTTTGTAAATAAATAACAAAAAACTGATTCACTCTAATGAATTCCGTGACGATTTTCCGATACACGTCCAGTATCCTATATTTACACGATTTATTAATTTTTTTGCGGCTATCAACCTAATACCCATCCTTTGGTGGTTCTTCAATATTTCCTTTTTATCTCCAGCACCTAGAATTATCCGTGCGCAACTCTGAATAAAAGTTTCGGAAAAAAAAAAAAGGGAATTAAAAAGTATCTGACTAAAGTACATCAGCAAGCTCCTAGGGGATTGCCAGGAATTTGCAGACCCGTCGAACAGACAAGGACGAAGAGAGAGTTGGGTGATTCTAGGCGAAGGGTAAAAGCATCCGAGCATTTAGGGTTTGGACGGTCCAAATCCAACCCTTTGATCTCCCTCTGATCCACCCTAGTCCCTTTGAAAAATAACCTATTCAGAGTGATCGATCATATTCTCCAGACATGTCGCAATTTGGCCTGACCACTGGAAACTCTTGGGGCTACGGAAGCACTGCTGGCTATGCTGGATACCTACCAGGCCCATTGTCATCTTGCGCGGCCCAGGCCCCGTTTCCACCACCACCACCACCTCCTCCAGCTCCCACGACTGCTCTGACCAGTTTCTCCGGTGCTAGCATGACTCCAGCGGCTCCAGACTCCACAGCCGGCTCCACTGTCACCAACAGCTCCAGGACGGCCCAGCAAGACGCGTTTTCAACAGTCTCGTCGCGTAAGTTTAAGGATTGGGTGCATTAGCATGCTAATGGCGCCCAACGATTATGCTAAACTTGCTGTTCTTTTGGTTCCAGTCGTTCCGGATACCACGACACCTGGACAGACCGATCCTCTGGACCCTTTGAGCACTCTGATGTCTGGGTCTACTCAGCGGTACCAGGACTATGTATCTCCAAGGTCTTTGTCTACTGATTCCAATACCACTGACAGTCCGGTTCATGAAGAAGGGTTTGGGCAGAATTATGGGAACTACTTTCCGACTCCTGGAGTGCTTCCTAGTATACTTTATTCCCAGATTTATGGGAACCAGTTTCAGAACAGTGACAACTCGGAGCAGACTTCCGTCGCTGAGAGCTGCAATGTCAGGCAAGAAGAGGTTAGGCCGGATAATAATGTATGGAGACCTTATTAATTTATTGATTTATTAGCTAATTAATGAGCAGTGCAGGTTCTATAGGAGAGAAATTTATAATAAATTGGTTGTAGGTAGCAATCCTATGCTCATGAGAACCATACCCAGTTTATAGGAAAAGTTCCTATACAATAGTGGAATAGCTTCAATATATTATGGATGGTTCCTATATTGTATGTGCGTCTTCACGTTATTATGGGAATTGTTCCTATGATACAATAGGAATGGTTCCTAATATTATGGGAATGACGCACATAATAATAGAAAAATGTTTATTTTCATAATAATGCAATCACTTAAAAAATATAATTACTATATATTTTTTTGCTAATAAATTTTTTTTTGTAAATGAAAATTGATCTTTCACTAGAGTGAAAAAATTTCTTTTTCATAATTTTTATTCACGTGTGTACTTAATCTTAAATCGTTTATTCCAACTCAGTTATAATCGTGTTAGTTAATATTGGAAATATTGTAGCAATTCTAAAGTTTTTCTAATAAAAGGGATATTTTTTCACTATACAATTACAGGAGCAAAATAAATATGGAAATTCATTGTTTATTTTTACAATTTTATTTTATTTTTAAAACAAATTATTTATTTACAATACATACGTTGAAAATTAATTAAATCCACCTTTTAGGTATGTAACTTTTATTGTTTATATGAACAATATTAGTTATTTTACATATTTAAATTGATGTTATTGAGAAGCAAGTAAAATTATCGAAATTACTAATAATTTCAAATGCTTCAAAGTGGTCAAAATTAGTCGAATGATCAATAAAATATTTTATTACAAGTGTAATAACATTAAATTTTCAACGTCACAGAAACTTTATCATTTTTCTATAGATTAGAAAAGTTATTCTTGTTCTTTTGTATGAAAAAATATTACTTCAATATTATAGGCATCATCACTATAATATTATAGGAATGGTTCCCATGATAAAGGAATGGTTTCTATAATATACGGGAATGGCTTCTATAATATCTAGCGTTTATTCCTATAATTATGGAAACCATTCCTATAATATAGAAACTATTCCTCTATATTATGAAAACCATTCCTATATAATGGGAATCATGCCGATAATATTACACCTATTATAGGTATCGTTCCTATAATTATAGGAACCATTCCCATAACTATATAAACATTTCTCCAAAATTTCGGGTAGAATTCCCATAATCTTCGCTCCTAAAATGGTATAGGAAAATATTTCATTACAATAGGAACGATTTCCACATTTTTTTTCCGTGTAAAGAAATTTTAGCTCCTTGAACCTGTTCTGCTAAAAGTAAAAGGTGATTTTATTATTTATTGGTGCTTATTGTAAAATTAAACTGATTTTAAAAATTGTCCTTAACTTGGCGATTAAATCTTGGGCATTACCTCTTTATTAAAATCTAGTAGGCATCTAAAATTACGCACCAACCGCTTTTGAGTGAAAAACTAGTCTTATCGGTTGTCGTACTAAATTATCAACGAATAAATTATAAATTATTAATTATAATAGGGAATCTTCTATCAGAGA
This sequence comes from Cotesia glomerata, assembly GCF_020080835.1. NCBI lineage: Eukaryota > Metazoa > Arthropoda > Insecta > Hymenoptera > Braconidae > Cotesia > Cotesia glomerata. The sequence continues at coordinate 25,368,245 of NC_058164.1, forward strand.
ACGCGCAATATGTGATTATACTACGAGAGATTAATAATAAATTTTTCCATGAGAGTGAGACTGATGTATTGTAAATAAGTGTACATATATAGTAAGCTCCGAATATGAGGAGCGTGATTATTTATGTTTCATAGTATATTTTTGTGTTTATCATACGATTAAGGGGAATTATTTGGGGCGTGCAATAAATTGTCAGTAATTATTTATTTAATTATTTTTAAAAATGTCAAGACGCATCTCGAATTTCGAAACTCTCACTCTCAAATAAAGTAAAGTCTATAGACTGTACTACGTAAAAAGTATTACTTTATAAATGTACTGATAGCCAGATTCTGAGTCTACCGAACTGGGTATCGATAAAATTAAATAAAGGTAATTTTAATTAAAAATAATTAAAAGGAAATTTTAAAAATTAACATATTATTAAATCCTGGCAACACTTATACACTTATTTCCCATAATACATATCCGATTGTAGTTTTTGACCGAATCCAATTACAGACAATTGTATTTGAAAAACAAAATTAAGTAATAAATGTATATAATTCAATTTTTTTTGTTATTATTGTCAATACCTTACCTATAAATGTTAAAAAAATTTTTATTTAATTTTTTAGAAGCAAAAGTAATGAAAAAAAAAAAAAAAAGTTGAGCCAGGATTCGAACCTGGACCTTTAGAGTCTTTACACTGACAAGTCTAATATCGAAACACTAGTTGGAGATCTAGGTTAGATTCCTGGCTTGGGTTATTTTTTTTTGTTTTTTTATTAATTTAGCGTCTAAAAAGTTTAACAATTAAATAATTTTAATTAAATAACCTTAAAAAAATTTTGCTTACGCAAAATTTGAGTGAATGAAAGTCAGCTTTCTAAATTTGTAAATAATTAGTGATTTTAATAAAAAAGTGCTTCTTTAATCTACAATTTATGGTTAGAAAGTAAGTATTAAAAAAAAAATTAATTTTTTATCTTATTTTGAGGAGATCCAAGTACCCTCCAAGTAAAAAATGTCTATAAAAAAATAATACGTAGAAATATTTTTTTTATTTAATTAATACCACTTAATTGTATAAACCTGCAAAATATAATCGTTTAAATCCGTACCAATTAATTATAATCTATGGAAAATTCTTAAAACTGGTGAGAGAGAAATCAGCTGTTGGAACTGAAGCCGCCATTGAAGATATTAAACCGCGGGATATTCAAAACTTTTGAATTTTAGCGGGAATTTCAAACTTTAAGGAGATCTAAGTACCCTGCTAGTGTAAAGAATGTCTATAAAAAAATAATACGTAGAAATACTTTTGTTATCTTAAAATTAATTTTTAAATTAATTAATGACATTTGTTGAGGAAATTTCCGATAAATTTAATCATCAAATAATTATTAACATTTAATTGACTAATAAAAAATATAGCACTCTGAATTGCCGGTGTACACTTGACAACACAAAAAGAGTGTCCCTAACCTTCAAATTTAATTATGTTTACTGTCTAACTAAAATGACTAAGATTTTCTAGCATTTAAAAAACCGCGGTTACTTATGCTTTGAGTAACTGCGCAAGCGGTGTTGCCAAGTCAAGTACAAGACTTGAAAGAACGCAAGTTCCGAGTGATTTTTTATAAAAAATCTTAAATATCTCCGTAATACGTTCGGAAAGCTACTTTTTTATTGTTTTAATCTAAAGCTTATTATTTTTTCAATCAAATTCAATGAAAATAAAATTTTTTTAAAATCGTTTATTGCATTAAATTCTCAACCAAATACCGGCTGGTGGAATCTCGATTTCATGTAAAAATTACAATTTTACCTAATTATTTGATTAAATCCCGGAAACTTACTGTTTTTTGTTTTTTTTATTAATTATTCTACGTAGATTGAATTTACAAACTGTCAAGAAGTTTTAAAAAATTTGACTACTTCGCGTGGATCTCTTAAAAGAAAGTAAATTTAAAATGTGAGCATATATTTTTCCAAAAAAAAAAGAAGTATTTGTGATTTATTGTGCCAATTTAAGCTGGAGATTCATTTTATCGCGGTTCTTTGTAATTGAGATCTTAATTGGCATTGTGTTGCTAAATGTAGGTATATATTATTACCCTGAAAAGGTTTTTATGCTTTAGAATAACACAGAAAACACAACACAACACAAAAGCATGATGTTGAATCTCGACAAAGGGTTTTACAGTAGATACTTCAGTACTTCTGGTATATTTCTGTACTCAAGGGAGCACCAAATTCTATACATATACCTCGACCTATATATAGATATATCTACACAGAATGATTCAAACAGAGGTATATGCAAATTCAACAGAAGATTTAATTAAACCTAGCACAACTAAACTTATTCTTCCGTGTACTCATGCATAATACTGATTTTAATTCTTCCGAACAAAGAAATTCTAGCTACCCAAAAATCCCTTTTTGTTTTTTCCTAATTTTTATATTTATTGGTTGTTTGTTTCTACTTAATGTCGATCTTCATTGACATAAAATTGATTTTTTTAGTGAAATTTAATGTTATTGCAAAGGTCTTGGCTTGAATTTGTGCCTTTTCAAGATTTCATATCATTCTCACCAATAGTCAATTTATTATGATGAGTATTTAGGCTGCATTCGAAAAGACTCTATCTCTAGATACATAATTAAGAAATGACCTTGTATCTTAAGAACTATTGACATTTATAAAGATATAAACTCATCCTGATGTTGCCTTTATCGAGACCTTTTATTTGAGTACCCACATCAATTTTTCATATATTTATATATATTATATATATGTATATATAAAAAATATATCAAAGATGCATGTGGGTATTCAAATGAAAGTTTCTGATGAGTGTAACACCGGGATGAGCATATACCTTTAAAAACAGCAATATTTAAAAAAGTACAGTGCAATTTAATAATATATAAGATATTTAATTCAGAAATGACCTTGTATCTTATGAACTATTGACATTTTTAAAGATATAAGCTCACTCCAACATTACACTCATCAAGACCTTTCATTTGAGTACCCACATGCATTTTTATATATTTTTCATATATACATATATATAATATGTATAAATATATGAAAAAATTAATGTGGGTACTCAAATGAAAGCTCTTGATGAGTGTAACATCGGAATGAGCTTATATCTTTAAAAACGTCAATATTATAGAAAGTACAGTGCAATTCAACAATATATAAGATACATAATTAAGAAATAACCTTGTATCTTGTGAACTACTGGCATTTTTAAAGATAAGTTCACCCTGACATTACACTCATCAAGAGCTTTCATTTGAGTACCCACATCAATTTTTCATATATTTATATATATATCTATATAAATAAAAATAAAATGCCGCATGTATGTCCACGCATCACTTGAGCACGGCTGGACCGATTGGGCTAATTTTTTTTTTGTTGTCTTCAAAATTTTCAGGAGAAGGTTTGTATGTCATAATAATTTTCAAAAAATCCTCCCCCAAAGGGAATTGCGGGGGCGTTAACAATGAATAATTCCCTTTTTTAAACTATGGATCCTATAGACTCCAAATTTGGTAGGAATCTTCTGTAAGGGATATAGAAATAATCTATGGACGAATTTCACGATAGCTCACTCCACAGGGGGTTGCGGGGCAGATATTAACAATGAAAATTTTTAATTTTCAAATTATAGATCCCACAGACGGCAAATTTAGTTGGAGTCTTCCATATGTGGTGCGGAAATGTTTTAAGAACGGATTTTACAGCAACCCACCCTAATAAAGGTTGCGGGGGTGGGTGTTAGAATGTTAAATTTCTATCTCCAAACTGTAACTTTCTACAGACTCTAAATTTGGTAGGAATCTTCGTGTATAGTTTTAAGTTCAGCTAAGAATGGATTTTATCAAATTCTAACCCCAAAAAGGATTGCGGGGTCGTCAGCAATGAAAAACTATCATTTCCAAACAATAGTTTCTATAGACTCGAAGTTTTGTAAGAATCTTTTATTTATAATGTAGAAATCATCTCGAATAGGATCTTATGAAATTCCTCCCTCACATAAGAGTGCGGGGGTATTAATTGTCAAAAAATTCATATTCTTCAAATATCAGTTCCTACAGATATAAAATTTGATAAAATCTCAAGAGAAACAGGAAATTTTGGAAGTTCAGGGAAGTTTAAACGGTGAAAAACATAAATAATAAACAACAGAAAATACTAAAAACGACAATTTAGTTTTCCAATACACAATGTTCTGAGCTGAGTAATGAGGTCCGATCTCTTTGGGTCCGTTCCTAGCTGTGAAGTGAGGTCCGATCTTTTTGGTCTGTTTTGTTTTCAGGAATAAAAAAAAGTGTCAGTTAGTTGTTAAAAGAAATAAATTAATTTCAAGCCAATGAATAAAATCTATCATCAGATTGTCAGTGCGCAAGAAATTTTTTATTGTTATTGTTTCAAAATACCAAGGAGAAGACGACCTGACGACTGTTCGTGAGTCGGGAAACCACCATCTTTATATATTTACGCACTGCAAGAAAAGATAAAAAATGTAGTCCATCGGAAAGCTTTAAAATTAATTAAGTGTATAAATATGTTGCATTTAATGTAAATAAAAATTTTGTATCAAGTTTTGACTATACTTTTCACAAATATATGTAGATGATACGAAGTTCACCGGGTCGTCTAGTATATATATATATATATATTACATATATGTATATATGAAAAATATATCAAAAATGCATGTGGGTATTCAAATGAAAGCTTTTGATGAATTTAACACTAGGATAAGCTTATATTTTTCAAAATTTCAATAGTTGAGGAACTACAGTGCAATTTAACAATATATAAGATATAAAATTAAGAAATGACCTTGTATCTCGTAAAATATTAACATTTTTAAAAGTATAAGCTCACTCCGACATTATACTGATTGAGACCTTTTATTTGAGTACCCATATCAATTTTTCATATATTTAATATATTTATATGTATTATATATATATACATATGAAAAATATATGAAAAATACATGTGGGTACTCAAATAAAAGCTCTTAATGAGTGTTACATGGAAATGAGCTTATATCTTTAAAATGTATATTATATATATGTATATATAAAAAATATATCAAAAATGCATGTGGGTATTCAAATGAAAGCTCTTGATGAGTGTAACACCAGAATGAGTTTATATCTTTAAAAACGTCGATATTTAAGAAAGTACAGTGCAATTTAACAAAATTCATTACTTAATAAAGCAAAATTTTATTAATATTTTTTTAAAATCATAAAGTAATTAATAATAAATAAATAAATCTTCAATTGGGTGTCGAGCACAAACGATGGACAAAGTACAAGGCAGGTTGTCATCGATACTGGGTACACGTATAATAGACTAAAGTGGACACGATAGAGTGAATGTAGAATACGGATAATGGAGTGTATGGTGAATAGCACGTCAATGTCAAATGATATACACAAACTAGAGATACCTCTACCTATTTGATCTAATCAATTTGTTCTACTAATTAAATGACGGCGAAAGAACCCGTAAAACATAAAAGATAAATTGAATTTCAAATAGAAGAACAATTTAGAGCGATAGATTCATTGAGAACAGAAGGTCATTAGTATTAAAATCGTGACAACATTTCGTTAGCCGGGCTGCAGAAAAAACATGAAAACGAAATCGAAAGAGATTAATGGGGCTTTGGTGGTTGATAAAAAAACGCGGTGGTTGAGGTTGACCTACATGAGGTAGAACACGAGTGATAACGCATGTGAGAGATAGCACACAAAGAGGGAGAGAGTGCTGGTGAAAAATAAATTTAAAAATGTCCTAGAGCCCTACATACCAGGAGAACAGGCTGGGATGGAAGCTCAATTCTGCTCAATGGATAGTGCCAATGTGAATGCCAATGTCTCTACAAAAACGATCCTATTGAATGCACGTGGCTCTGTTATATTATCGACGCGTTTATATTTATGTATTCTGAGTGCGAATTCATGCGTAAGAGAAGACTATGCGTGATTGGGTATTTTGAAAAGAAATTATCATTACTATCATCAAAAATTTTTTATTATTTTTTTTGATTCTGAATTAGAAAACACTTTTTAACTTTCTGCTCTATAATAGAAAGATTTAGTTCTATTTAATAAGATTTAATAACAAACTTTTAATTATCTAATTATTAGTAATAGTTACTAAATCATTTATTAAAGTTCTTTTATTTTCACCAAATAAATAAATATTTAAACAAATAAGTAAGTAATAAATAAACTTAATAAATCGTTTATTAGTATTAAACGCATTAATTTTCTAACTAATTTTAGCATATATAACTTCTTTACTTAAAATAAATCAAAATAATTATAATAAATAATTTTAAGTAAAAATATATAAGGTATTATAAAGAAAATAATCTCATTAAATTGTAATTTTTTATTTGAGACATTTGTAAAATTTTAAATTAATCAAGTTTTTAACATATTAATAATCTTTATTATTAAGAGAATAAGAAAAATTTTGTTTCTAAGATACACGAAAAAAAGTTAACTGTAATAAATAATAGTCGATTTATAATAAGTAATGATCAACTGCTAAAAATTACCATTTCAAACAGTAAAATCGTGATTTTACTATTCACTTTATGATGTTTACCATTCAAATGTTACAATTTACTCTTTATATGGAAGAAAATACTATTTCAAACAGTAATATTCGTTATGTAAATGTCTAAAATGTTAAGGTATAATAATTAACAATTCAGACTTTGATATTTATCATTTGGTACCTAAAAAATGATCTTATGATATGTAAAAAGTATAAAATAAAGTTAGTAAATTTCTAATACAAGCAACGTCAATATTTACAAAGTAAAATGGTAAATTTTAAACGCAACGCTAAAAATCAAACTGTAATTATTGACTTGCTTGGACTGATAAAATGTATATTTTAAAAGTATAATTTTTACTGTTTCAAATGTTAAATTCTCCCAGAGTGAGACCCCTTTCTCTTTCATCTGAGTTCCCCTTCTCCGCATAATATGGACTATATATTGAAATGGCAATTTTTACTGTTTGAAACTGTAATTTTTTAAGATTAAAGAGTCGTTATTTACTATAGTGACAGCTACTAATCACTTATTTTGGATATTAAATTCTAAATTGTGGCTTTTATACTTTTTACATTAAGTTCTGTAATATTTATATTTTTGCCACCCCGATGTCCGCTTTACTGTTTGAAACTATAAAAATTAACCGGAATCTAAGTGGATATTACAGTTTACTTTTTTCCGTGTATGATAAAATCGGTTTTTTTAGTGAAATTTCGTATCTTGACTCGAATTTGTGCCTTTTCAAGGTTTCATATCATTCTCACCAAAAGTCAATTTATGATGATAAGTATTTAGGTTGCATTCAAAAATACTCTATCTTTATAGGTACATAATTAAGAAATGACCTTGTATTTTGTGAACTATTGACATTTTTACAGAAATAAGCTCATTCCGATGTTACACTCATCAATACCTTTCATTTAAGTACCCACATCAATTTTTTTATATATTTATATATATCATATATATATGTATATATGAAAAATATATCAAAAATGCATGTGGGTACTCAAATGAAAGCTTTTGATGAGTGTAACATCAGGATGAGCTTATATCTCTAAAAACATCAATATTTAAGAAAGTACAGTACAATTTAACAATATATAGATACATAATTAAGGAATGACCTTGTATCTCGTGAATTACTGACATATTTAAAGATATAAGCTCATCCCGATGTTATATTTATCGAGACCTTTCATTTGAGTACCCACATCAATTTTTTCATATATTTATATATATCATATATATATGTATATATGAAAAATATATCAAAAATGCATGTGGGTACTCAAATGAAAGCTTTTGATGAGTGTAACATCAGGATGAGCTTATATCTCTAAAAACGTCAATATTTAAGAAAGTACAGTACAATTTAACAATATATAAGATACATAATTAAGAAATGACCTTGTATCTCGTGAACTATTGACATTTTTAAAGATATAAGCTCACCCCGATGTTATATTTATCGAGACCTTTCATTTGAGTACCCACATCAATTTTTCATATATTTATATATATCACATATATATATATTTATATATATCATATATATATATATATATATGTATATATGAAAAATATATCAAAAATGCATGTGGGTACTCGAATGAAAGCTTTTGATGAGTGTAACATCGGAATGAGCTTATATCTTTCAAAACTGATAAGATCAAATTTTTGGTATCAGGCGTCTTGATTCTCCGACAAAATATAAAAAAAAAAATATTCCTGAGACTAAATACCACACAAAATCCATGATAAAAGGGCACAATACGGTAACAAGCTTATGTGTTGGTAATTTAATTATTTAAAATATTTTTTCGGGGATATTATGTCCAGGATATTTTGTCGAAGGATCAAAAATCATAGAACCTCAATTTTTGGATAATCATAAATCCAAAAACTTAAAAATTCCCCTCGTGAACACTCCATTTAATCCCTACATTAGTAAACACGCTAGCAGATTCGAACCCGTATAGTTACCGTCCATACATCCATTCTCCGTCTCTATATATATCTATATTTATAGTCAACCCCGTCCATAGCGAGTATTAGTGCATTATAGTGGTAAAAGAGCGAGTTAGAAATAGTCGTTATACGCACCGGTCACTGCTCACTCGCCAATGCCGTAAATATATACACATATATACTTTGCATTGGCGATCACTCCCATGCAAAATGACCCTTTGTCCCTTGATGCACGATGGGAAATTACTTTTTGCCCTCGATTACAGATTACCAATTTTCCTCCCAATAATTTCCTGAAATGACTCCGGAAAAAATTCTCATCCCGAAAAATAAAAAAGTAACCTTTTTAATTACCGAATCAACACTTGGATCGTGTTTGGAATACAAGAATTGCGGTGCTACTGTCTCAGGGGAAAACCCCAAGATCTTCATCTACATGCTAAACATCTTCACGCTTGCTTATATTATACATCTTATACCATCCAAGCTTGCTCTATTGTCGGTAGAAAATTTTGCGTCTTATTATCGCGAAAAAAAAAGGCTAAAAAACTTACCGAGATTTCTTCTATCTCGACGCTGAATTTTTCCGTAGCTTCTTAGACCGACAGTAGCGCTCTTTCTCCTTATTAGGTCTTAAGATCCTTTTTCTTAACTTTCTTTCCCTCTTTTACCGGCTGTCTTGCGCCGCGTGTTAAGTTACCACCTCGATTTTCTTACAGCGCTAGACGCTAAGAAAGTAAGCTAAGAAATGCTTCTTAAGGATACTTTCTTAAAGTACTCTTGAAAGTTTCACGCCAGAGGGCGACAGGTGTGTCCTTTTTTTCACTCTTAACTTTTTTTTTTTTCATACAAAAAGCCGCTCATCTATATTATTAAGAGACTAAGCAAATATGGGTTTTTATAGTTAAATTTAGTATCGTTCGAAAAGTCATGACTTGAATTTCTGCCTTTTCAGGGTTTCAGATTTATTCTCACCAATAGTTAATTTATGATGATTATTTAGGCTGCGTTAGAAAATTATCTCTAGATACATAATTAAGAAGTGACCTTGTATCTTGAGAACTATTGATATTTTTAAAGATATAAGCTCATTTTGATGTTACACTCATCGAGACCTTTCATTTGAGTACCCACATCAATTTTTTATATATTTATATATTTTATGTATATGTATATATGAAAAATATATCAAAATGCATGTGGGTACTCAAATGAAAGCTTTTTATGAGTGTAACATAGGGATGAGCTTATATCTTTAAAAACGTCAATATTTAAAAAAGTAAAGTGCAATTTAACAATATATATAAAATACATAATTAAGTAATGACCATGTATTTTGTAAACTATTGACATTTTTAAAGATATAAACTCATCCCGATGTTACACTGATCAGAAGCTTTTATTTAAGTACCCACATCAATTTTTTATATATTTTATATATTTATATATATATGTATATATCGAAAATATATGAAAATGCATGTGGGTACTTAAATAAAAGCTCTTGATGAGTGTAACATCAGGATGAGCTTATATCTTTAAAAATTTAAATATTTAAGAAAGTACAGTGCAATTTAATAATAAATTAGATACATAATTAAGAAACAACCTTGTATTTTGTGAACTACTGACATTCTTAAAGAAATAAGCTCATCCCGATGTTACTCTCATCAAGACCTTTTATTTGAGTACCCACATCAATTTTTTAAATAATTATATATTTTATATATATGTATATATGAAAAATATATCAAAAATACATGTTGGTACTCAAATGAAAGCTCTTGATGAGTGTGACATCGGGATGAGCTTTTATCTTTAAAAACGTCAATATTTAAGAAAGTAAAGTGCAATTTAACAATATATAAGATACATAATTAAGTAATGACCATGTATTTTGTGAACTATTGACATTTTTAAAGATATAAACTCATCCCGATGTTACACTGATCAGAAGCTTTTATTTAAGTACCCACATCAATTTTTTATATATTTTATATATTTATATATATATGTATATATCGAAAATATATAAAAATGCATGTGGGTACTTAAATAAAAGCTCTTGATGAGTGTAACATCAGGATGAGCTTATATCTTTAAAAATTTAAATATTTAAGAAAGTAAAGTGCAATTTAACAATATATAAGATACATAATTAAGTAATGACCATGTATTTTGTGAACTATTGACATTTTTAAAGATATAAGCTCATCCCGCTGATCAGAAGCTTTTATTTAAGTACCTACATCAATTTTTCATATATTTTATATATTTATATATACGTATATATGAAAAATATATGAAAAATGCATGTGGGTACTCAAATGAAAGCTCTTGATGAGTGTAACATCAGGGTGAGCTTATATCTTTAAAAACGATAATATTTAAGAAAGTACAGGGCAATTTAACAAAAGTCACTATTTAATAAAATTTTATTTATTTGTATTTCATAAGTCACTGCTGTCACATAGTGACTGCAATTGCCATTTTTTTTTTATTAAATTTACCTTTTTCTTATTAAAATAATCTAAAATATATTTTTATATATATTTTCCAGATGTATTATTAATGTAGTTTGCGTATAGCTAAAATATATGTGAAAATAGGCTAAAAGTTAGGTATTAAATATATTTTCTAAATTAATTTTCGTCATAGCAGTTTATATTTTTATATTTTTTATTAAAAAAACAAAATTTCTTCTTTACTAAATGCAAAAAAAAATTACAATTCCACTTAATTGGATTTATTATATTTATTTAAATATTTATTATTTAGTAGCTGAAATTATGGATAAAATTCTGAAAAATAAATTTTTATTTGACCCAAAAATTTTTTTCTCCTTTTAAGTTTAATCCAAAAAGTAAAATTCATCCAAAAAAAATGACAAAATTACAAAAATTAAAAATTTATAATTAATAAATAAAAAAAAATAAAGAAGACAAAGCTGCAATTTTTCACACAAAATTCCAGAAGCTTAATAAAAGAAGTACAGTATCAAAGACACTGAAATTGCTATTAGCGCAATTCAGAAAAAAGCCTCGAGCTCTACTCTGGGAGTACAGGTGATCTTTGTCAGGTGAGTGAAGTACCTGGAAGTGTGTCACGCTCAAGAGTACCGAGTAAGTGAAAGAAAGGTGGCGGAAGGGTAGGCGAGGAGCAAGAGTCGCGGGTGAGAGGGTCACAAGGGTGAGAAAGAGTAAGAGAGAAAACGTTGGGGTCTGAGGTGGCCCAGCGTGGCCGCTGTGGCGCGGCTGGGATCCCGCGCTCCTATCCCACGATGAGGCTGGAAGGGGTTTTCAAAGAGGACCGGTCTGAGGTACGGCAAGGGATATATTATATAGGTATACCTATACTCCTTCTTAGTCTCACCTTCTATTTTCTACCTTCCACAGAAGCATCACTCCCTCCAATCTTTTTCTCTCTCTCGCTCTCAAGCTTCGAATCTTTCTACTGAGGGAGTGGGGGTTGCCTAGCTACCGACGAGACCCGGCCAAGATACTTCGAGATCTCTCTCTGTGTCCGCTTTTAACTCAGCTTGGTCCATTGGATCTTGTCTTCGTTCTCGCTTTTTCCTCTAATGCCACCCACGCAAGTAGACACGACACATATGCTTCAAGAAATTTTTTTCACCTTACTAAGCTAAAGAAAATTTTTATTTTACAAGAATTTTTTAAATTAATTTTTATTTCAAATTTTAAGGCTTAAAAAAATTTTTTTAAATTGTTGAAAAAAAAAATAGCAATTTTGCAGTCACTATGTGAACTACAAATAAATAAAATTTTGCTTTATTAAAAATGACTTGTTAAATTGCACTGTACTTTTTTAAATATTGATGTTTTTAAAGATATAAGCTCATCTCGATGTTACACTCATCAAGAGCTTTCATTTGAGTACCCACATCAATTTTTCATATATTTTATATATTTATGTATATTATATATATGCATATATGAAAAATATATAAAAATGCATGTGGGTACTCAAACTAAAGCTCTTGATGGGTGTAACATTGGAATGAGCTTATATCTTTAAAAATGTCAATAGTTCACAAAATACAAAGTCATTTTTTAATTATTTATATTTTTAAAGGTATAAGCTCATCTTGATGGTACACTCACCAAGAGCTTTTATTTGAGTACCCACATGCATTTTTATATATTTTTCATGTATACATATATATAATATATTTATAAATATATGAAAAATTGATGTGGGTACTCAAATTAAAGGTCTCGATGAATGTAACATCGTGATGAGCTTATATCTTTAAAAATGTCAGTAGTAGACAATATACAAGGTTATTTCTTGATTGTTGATATTTTTAAAGATGTAAGCTCATCCCGATGTTACACACTGATAGAAGGATTTGTTTATAGTTAAAAATATTTGTTAATATTTAACAAATCATTTATTAGAGACCACTTTTTAGTCCTTAACAAATATTTCTTAGTATTTAAAAAGATTTATTAATATTTAATAAATGAATATCTGATTTATTAAATACAAACAAATCATTTTAAATACTAAGAAATATTTGTTTGATACTAAAAAATGGTCTCTAATAAATGATTTGTTAACTATTAACAAATATTTTTTTAATACAAATAAATCCTTCTATCAGTGCACTCATCAAGAGCTTTCATTTGAGTACCCACATGCATTTTTATATATTTTTCATATATTCATATATATATAATATATATGAAATATATGAAAAATTGATGTAGGTATTCGAATGAAAGGTCTCGATGAGTGTAACATCGGGATGAGCTTATATCTTTAAAAATGTCAATAGTTCTTAAGATACAAGGTAATTTCTTAATTATGTATCGTATATATTGTTAAATTGCACTGTATTTTCTTAAATATTTACATTTTTAAAGATATAAGCTCATTCCGATGTTACACTCATCAAAAGCTTTCATTCGAGTACCCACATGCATTTTTGATATATTTTTCATATATACATATATATATATGATATATATAAATATATGAAAAAATTGATGTGGGTACTCAAATGAAAGGTCTCGATAAATATAACATCGGAATGAGCTTATATCTTTAAAAATGTTAGTAATTTACAAGATACAAGGTCATTCCTTAATTATGTATCTTATATATTGTTAAATTGTACTGTACTTTCTTAAATATTGACGTTTTTAGAGATATAAGCTCATCCTGATGTTACACTCATCAAAAGCTTTCATTTGAGTACCCACATGCATTTTTATATATTTTTCATATATTCATATATATATAATATATATGAAATATATGAAAAATTGATGTAGGTATTCGAATGAAAGGTCTCGATGAGTGTAACATCGGGATGAGCTTATATCTTTCAAAATGTCAATAGTTCTTAAGATACAAGGTAATTTCTTAATTATGTATCATATATATTGTTAAATTGCACTGTATTTTCTTAAATATTTACATTTTTAAAGATATAAGCTTATCCCGATGTTACACTCATCAAGAGCTTTCATTTGAGTACCCACATGCATTTTCATATATTTTTGATATATAGATATATATATATATAAATATACAAAATATATGAAAAATTGATGTGAGTATTCAAATAAAAGGTTTTGATGAGTGTAACATCAGAATGAGCTTATATCTTTTAAAATGTTAGTAGTTCACAAAATACAAGGTCATTTCTTAATGATGTATCTTATATATTGTTAAATTGCATTGTACTTTCTTAAATATTGATGTTTTTAAAGGTATAAGCTCTTCCTGGTGTTACAGTTGTCAAGAGCTTTCATTTGAGTACCCACATGCATTTTTATATATTTTTCATATATCCATATATATTAGGGTGGTGCAAAAAAACCGACTATTTCTTTTTTCTAAGTCTCGAGTGAAAAAACGTTAGTTTTTGATGTTTTAAGAGCCCTCACCAAAGGACAGCTTAAAAAAAATTTTTAAGAGGTCACTCCAAATTTTTTAAAATTTCAAAAATCGTCAAAAATTGAATTTTTTTTTTTTTTTAATTTTTTTTCTCGTTACGGTATAATTTTATAGACCAAAAAAAAGAATAAGTTTCTGAAAGTTGCAGTTCAAAATTTGAATTTTGAAAGGTCGCTCATAATTTTTTTCAATTTATTAGTGCATTAGTTTAGATTTTTTCGAGCGACCTTTTACTATTCAAATTAAAATTCCATGCATTTTTTTTTTTTTATTTAGTACAATAATCGATAAAAATACATCACGAGATGAACTAAAAACCAAGCACAACACAGAAAATATAATTATTTGTTAATTTAATAATTTTATTTAATCAACTGCCAGGCGTGGGTTCGAATCCCAAGCTGGCCTTAGAAACCAGCCTGATTGAGATTTGACCTTGCCGCGTAGGTTAAGATTTTTTCAAACCAAAAAGACCCCAACGTACCACTCCTAACACTTAAAGTCGGCGATATGACTAATTAAAGAAAAAAAAAAAAATTATGAGCGACCTTTCAAAATTTAAATTTTGAACTGAAACTTTCAGAAACTTATTTTTTTTTGGTCAATAAAATTATACCGTAACGAGAAAAAAAATAAAAAAAAAAAATTCGATTTTTGAAATTTTAAAAAATTTGACCGTGGAGTGACCTCTTAAAAATTTTTTTTTGAGCTGTCCTTTGGTGAGGGCTCTTAAAACATCAAAAACTAACATTTTTTCACTCAAGACTTAAAAAAAAAATAGTCGGTTTTTTTGCGCCACCTTAATATATATAAATATATAAAATATATGAAAAATTGATGTGGGTACTCAAATGAAAGATCTCGATGAGTGTAACATCGGGATGAGCTTATATCTTCAAAAATGTTGATAGTTCATAAGATACAAGATCATTTCTTAATTATGTATCTTATATATTATTAAATCGCACTGTACTTCTTCAAATATTGAAGTTTTTAAAGATATAAGCTCAGTCTGATGTTACACTCATCAAGAGCTTTCATTTGAGTACCTACACGCATTTTTATATATTTTTCATATATACATATATATATAAATATATAAAATATATGAAAAATTGATGTGGGTATTCAAATCAAAGGTCTCGACGAGTGTAATCTCAGAATGAGCTTATATCTTTAAAAATGTTGATAGTTCATAAGATACAAGCTCATTTCTTAATTATGTATCTTATATATTATTAAATCGCACTGTACTTCCTCAAATATTGAAGTTTTTAAAGATATAAGCTCATTCTGATGTTACACTGATCAAGAGCTTTCATTTGAGTACCTACACGCATTTTTATATATTTTTCATATATACATATACATATATATATATATAAATATATAAAATATATGAAAAATTGATGTGGGTATTCAAATAAAAGGTCTCGACGAGTGTAATCTCAGAATGAGCTTATATCTTTAAAAACGTCAATAGTTCTCAAGATACAAGATCATTTCTTGATGATGTATCTAAAGATAATTTTCGATAATTTTTCTTATTCTCTCAATAATCAATATTAATTTTTTGTCAATTTAATATAATAAATTTTAATCTCTAAAAAAAATCCCCTATTTTTTTTTTTTTTTTCAATTTATAAAACTATCGACTCAGCTTGCCTCGTCAAATCTCAATATCAGCCCAAGGTCATCAAGGCCAGGATGATTGATACCCTTAAAATAGACTTGCTTCCCTTCCTTAGCAAGCTTCTACACTTTACAAATCATCAGAAGCCTAGCCAAATAATTCAGCGGGATTAAAGCAAAAAGTCCAGCCGTAAGAAAAATTTCTTACCAGGTAAATTCACCATTTTGTTTTGCGGTTGAGGTTGCGTGGTGCGTGATGGGAGGCGTCGTTCTGCGCATCGTCTTGCGGTTGGTTTGCGGTTAAGGGTGGCTAGGCCCGATCATTGGCCGCGGGGGTATTGAAGGAGGCTTTTGGGCGTGTGGTATCGCACCTTGCGGTCGATCACAAGCGATCTGGTGCCTGCTCGCAGGCACCAGATCTCTGGAGTTTTAAAACCTTCGCTAAGAATCATCCCCTTCATTTAATTACATTGAACCCAGCCCTTTATTACAATATTTCTCCCTTCCTTAAATTACTGCGAGAGGCAATAATTTTAATAATTTTTATCTTCCGTATAATCTAGATAATTAAAATAACGCTTTGATCGTTGGGCGCCACTTACGGTTCTCTCTTCATCCTCGCCCTTAGTCTTGATAATTCCCTTGATATTAGTCCAATGTCTGGAGTCTGGTGTCTGGTTTTGATTTCTCCGCCTGGTTGTTGTGCTTTTAGAATATTTCTATTATTATACAAATTTTCTGATGTTAATCTTCTTTTTCTGACGAATGAAAGGTGCCTTGAGAATTTTTCACCGAGACTTTTTCAAAAAGTTGCCTTTTCAGGAGTTCCTCTCGGCTTTGACGATTACTTTTTTAACTTCAAAGCCTTTAAATCAAGGGTGAATGTTAGAATGTGTGCTATACTTTGCACATGAGTCTGATATATATACCAGATGGAGCTCATTTGGACAAAGCCGAAAAGCGAATAGGAAAAGTGTGTAAGGCTGATGGAAATATCTTCCGTATTCAAATGCCTGATGAAATTGACCAGGAGATACTTTGATCCCGGGCTCTTTAAATCTATTCGCTTGAAAGATTGAAGTGAACATCTGAGAACAGCGTAAATTACTGTGCTAGCCTTGAATTAATGGAAGCTTGCCTCTTGGTACTTATTTCTCATTTTTGGAGCTCGAAATCTAGCACATACACGGAAAAAATTATATAATAGGGCTTATTATACTGAATTTTATGATACTAATGTTTGTTTTCGGTTTTTGCTACACTTGAAGCAAGTCAATGAGCATAAGTGAGTCTTGAACTTGATATGAGGTTGAAAATGTCCTATAATTACTATCATTGCTGCAATTGTTATTTTCGTTACTTATTATCCTTTGAGATTGTTTTTATTATTAGTTTATTACATTAAATACTATTAAAAGTAACTGTGTTTTTCTTAGAAATAACTTTGTGATTTTTGTATGAAATATGATCACAAGGAGCTAAGCTCCATGATCGAGAAATAGATAGATAGATAGATAGATAGATAAATGTTTATTTAGTCCTGGAGCCTAGGCTCCCTCAGGACCATCATCAAATAATACAAAATAGTACAAAATAATAAGTACAGTAAATACAAAGTAAATGATAATACAGTATCATGATGAAGTTCAGCAGTTCTAATATAAAATAATATAACATTAGTTTATAGCATAATAATAACGTAATGCTGTTAATATTTTATTTAATCATTACCGTGCAAAAAGTAATCACGGCACAAACTACGAAACATTTCGTAATTTTCGGCCCTAACAATCTCCACCGGCAACATATTCCAGATGCGTATGCCAAGAACAAGAAAGGAATTATCATACATACTACAAGTAGATCTCGGTAAACGCAAATAATCATCTCTCACATCTCCTCTGCGTAGCGCAACCGGAAGAAATTCAAGCCTGCCACCAAATTGCTGACAGTAATGCATTACAATTTCCTTATAGAAAAGGCACGCTATAAAATAATTCCTCCTTTCCTTCAGCTTGAGCCAACCCAGTCTCTTATAATACGGCGTAACATGCTCAAACCTTGGGATCTTAAAAATATACCTAACACACGAGTTTATTTTACGCTGTAACCGCATCTGTAAACTGTTAGATATATTTGTATACGCTGCACAGCAATAATCAAAGATAGGAAATATTAACGTAGTAACAAGCTTTATACGTAATCTTTCGTTGAAGATCTCATTATTGACCTTCAACTGCGCCAAAACTCGCATTGCTCGATTACACACGCTCACAGTCTGACTTTCCCATGAAAGAACATTATCAATCAGCACACCAAGATACTTAACAGACTTATCATAAGGAACGATACAGCCATCTACCAGAATGACATCTGCATATAATAAATCTGCATACAATAAATAAATAAATTTATAATTCCAATTATCTAGGATGATTAAAACATTTTTTAGTGTAAAAATAGTTAGTTTTATTATTATTTATGACAACAATTACAGTCATTTTTGGTAACAGTTACCATCAGGATGATAACAGTTACTATCAGAATGGTAATATTTACTATCAATAATAGTAATTAATATTATTAAATTCTGTGAAAAAATTGATCAAAAATTCAATAATTTTCAAGTATACTTTTATTTTTGACCGTTCTTTTTAAACATTGATGTTTAAATTTTACTTACTACCTCAGATAGTAGCTGTTATCATTTTTTATGGTAACTATGACAATCAAAAATTATAAATATAACTATTTAGAATGATAACAGTAATTAACTGTAAGCATACAGGATTGTAGCGATTATTATAAATTTGGTGAATGCTATAGTCTACACGGAAAGAAAATTGAAGGAATTTTTACTATTTCACTATCGTAATTTTTATTAAATTGAATAGTAACGGTAGACTATACTTCTCATTTAGTAATTTTTACGATCTACTATTGTAAATTTTATCCAACAAACAAGGCTAGCAAAAAACTTAAAAAGTCGAATAATATAGAGCAAATTATACAATAAGTGTTTGTAAACTTTACAATTCAATTATTGTAAAAATTGACAGTCGGTTTTTTTTTTTTTTAATTTTGGGGAGGGAGAGAGATAGGAGGTTGGACTAATTGGTAACTATACAGCAACCGAAAAAAGAAATTGGAATTTTCGTCCTATCCGGGAATCGAACCTAGAACTCTTTGTTGGCAGCCAGAGACTCTTCCTCTACGCTATCCGAGGTAAACTAGTACCCATGTCCTTTAACATTTATATAAACTCGGAGTCTAGCGCTGTGCATGGCCATCACTCACACTAATTAAGAAACATTCCAATTCAACTATTGTAAAATTTGTTACAGTTCTATTGGAAAGATACAGAGGCAGCACTGGACAATTTTAATCTCTTACTTTTCACAATAGTAAGTTGTAAAATTTCATGAATAAATAGTAAATTTTCTTCTAAAATAGTTGAAAATTAATTGTAATAAAAGTATAGTCCAGCTTTACAATAGTTGTATCGTAAATTTTCCCAGAAATTTATTTTCGTGTACAAAAGAGTTTTTTATAAATTTTTTACCATAAAATTTGACTTCAAAAAAAGAAATTTCCAACGTGAAAGAATCATAAACTCAGCAACACCCTCGGCGTTAAATATTTCATCAGCTTTCTGAAATATGCCGAATCTAAAGCATAAATAGAAGGTTAGTTCTCGAATTTCGTTGAAAAAGACGCCTCTGAGGGCTCTGAGTGAACCTTAATGATTTATTTGTCGCTCACCTCTTGCCGTCGAAAATTAGCATTTTTCCTTTGAAACACCAGCAGCGGATCTTGACGAATTACTGCCGGAAAACAAAAAAGGAAACCCTCTTCAGCTAGAAAGACGTCCGATGTAAACAGGAGCAGTGTAACGTATATAAAAAGAGGAATAATGCGTGGAATTTTGTCGGGCGTAGTCATTGCGCCCTTAATTAAAAATCCAACGGCCCTCCCTCCGAAAAGTCACCCCGGAGTATTCAGAATCGGCGAAACGAAAAAAGCGCGAGCTTACCCTCTTGCAACTCGTTCCACCCCCGGCTGTTCATTCTCTTCACGAGCAAATGTCGAGCTGCATGGAAAAGAGAAAGAGAGGGAAACAAGCTGGCCAGGGCTAAGGGTGCCTACCACCCGGTCGTACGTCGACGCAAACCGCATTCTTTCGTTTAATTCCCGCGAATTTATTCGTACGCTAGTCTACGGGTTTTATATGTGCTTTTTTACTGCCCTTATATATGTATATAAAAAAAACACGTAGGCGGTAAACTCACCCTTCTGTTATACGGCGACGGAGATACACGGTGACGAAAAAACAACTTTTAAAAGTATTGCTTTGGATAATTGGATTCGTCGAACGACACCTACTTTTACTCTGATTCCTATACACGACAATTGTTTCTTTATTTCCTTTTTTTTTTTTTTTATGGAGGGTAATAAAAAAACATCTTTTTTTATCAGGCTCACGAATGTAATCCTGGAATAATCTATATTATTAAGAGAATAAGAAAGATTTTGTGTCCAGGATAAGTCATTTGATAAAATTGGTTTTTTTTGGTGAAATTATTGACATTTTTAAAGATATAAGCTCATCCCGATGTTACACTCATCAAGACCTTTCATTTGACTACCCATATCAATTTTTCATATATTTATATATATTACATATATGTATATATAAAAAATATATGAAAATGCATGTGGGTACTTAAATGAAAGCTCTTGATGAATGTAACATCAGGATGAGCTTATATCTTTAAAAACGTCAATATTTAAAAAAATACAATGCAATTTAATAATATATAAGATACATAATTAAGAAATAACCTTGTATCTTGTGAACTATTGACATTTTCAAAGATATAAACTCATCCCGATGTTACACTCATCAAGACCTTTCATCTTAGTACCCACATTAATTTTTTATATATTTATATATATTATATATATGTATATATGAAAAATATATCAAAAATGCATGTGGGTACTCAAATGAAAGCTCTTGATGAGTGTAACATCGGGATGAGCTTATATCTTTAAAAACGTCAATATTTAAGAAAGTACAGTGTAATTCATCAACCGTCATTATTTACTAAAGCAAAATTTTATTTATTTATAGTTTACAATCACTAACGATGTAATGACTGCTGATGAAATCATATTTGTCATTATCATCATTGATGACGTCATAGATAATTTATTGAAGCGATTTTGGACCTAAAGGTAACGACAAGTGACACGATAAGCTAAATTGAATAAAAAAATGAAGAATTTTGCTAGCAAGGGAAGTGAAAATAGAGGGAAGGAGAATCAGAATGTCAAGGATGGAGAGGGTGGTCGGTATAACTAAGAAAGACGGTGTTTGAAATAATTAAACTGAGGCAAGTTTTTTACGACAAGGTGTTCATTACCGTGGGTAATTAAGACGCCCCTCAACTAGACCCGCTAACCACCCCGGAGGCCGGTAAACCAACTTCTCGGTCGGAATACGCTGGGGCGCTCAATATTTCTCGGTGTAAGCGTGTAACGTTCAGTTTTTTATAAGCTGCTTGTTATCAGTGATTATGGAGCTCGGAGTTGCTTTGTCTGGAAAAAGAAGACGCTTTTTAATTAGTGACTAACCTACTGTGGATAGGATACTTCCGAGGTTGTCGTTTGAGTAAAAGTTCTGGCAGTTTTGCGTTACAGAAGTTTTGTGCTAATGAAATGTGTTCGTATTGCACTGAATTAACTGGATGCTGCAAGCATAAGTTTACGCGGGAGCTAATATTTCTTGGAAAGTTAGTTGCGTACGGGTTTACATCACTAATTTTAAAGAACAGTTAGTAGTGCTGTAATTTAAGAAAATGATGATAATGATGATGATGGTGATGATGATGATGATGATGGTGATGATGATGATGATGATGATGATGATGATGATGATGGGAAAAGAAGTTTTCTGACTATGAATATCAATAGACCCAAAAAAAACTCATAAAGAATAGAGACACTTAATCACTTGAAGACAACCGTCGGAGTTAGATAACGTCCAGTGAAAACAATGCGAAATAACGCCTGGCAAACGGATATTACTTTTTCTCTATAAACTTACCGAGGAGCAAGCATTTTTCTCAGTCACATTTGCTTCGCGCATTTATCACTTTTTTGAATGAAATAAAATAAAGCAATATCTGAAAGGTAGAAGCTAGAAGTAAAGCGAAAACATGATAAAAAGCATCACATGGGCTTTGATTCACGAGTGCAAAAACCGTTTGACCATAAGACCCACCGGATTCAATGTAGATTTCAGTAACAGCGAGTACGAACACGGGTTTTACCTCCTTTTACCTTCTGGAGATCGTAATTCACGTTTGGACTCACCACGGCCTTCGCTACCGCTAAAAACTCTTCTTGTGCACTTTGGCTTATTAAGCCTGTGGATTTCCACTAGAAAAGGGAAAGAGGGTTGTCCCATGGCCGTCGTAGATCACCAAGACCATAAGTTATAGGGTCTACATCTAGGATATTACTTTTCCCAATTAATCATCGGACTCTTCAACAATCACAATAATGAGGGGCGACGGGGATTGTCATTGACAGTCGGCTGTCGGCTCATCAAGGAATCACATGTGGTAGGAGTAATAGGAGTTGATGCTGAAACCCAAACGGATTTAGGCTTGCGTTGATGACCGCTTGAGTGTGCGTACGGAATACCACCATTAGCCGGTGATTATTCGACCGATAGCTTCACCAGACATCCAGATAGCTGCGGATGTTGGGGTCAAGCTTAACTGCGTGTTCGCGCATCTAATCTTCCAAGTGATCTGTTGATCAGACCATCGATCAATTCACTGATAAGCTATTGGCTAATCGCTCGAATTGACAAATTCACTTCAAGGTCTTACCTTATTAAGTCTTATCTTCCATCAAAAAGTTTGATGCTTTGATAATAATCCTCCATTGATTTGACGTTTTGTAATTAGTTCCCTCGGAATGCATAACAGGAGGATGAAAAATGGGCGCTTAATTATTCTTCATTGCTGGCTATTGATTATCAAACCCGATGTTAAACAAGCAAAAAAAATGAGGTAACTTTGTGAGAATGTGGAGGCTGATATTGATGTTCGATCAAGTAACCCTCGGGGATTTAATTAAATACAAGTATCTCAAGCATACTATTACTCCCGGGTGCTTTTGCTGAAACAAACTAATATTTTTACCAAAACCACCATCCCAGATTCTAGAATCTTTAGCTTTCACCCTCGTTTGCTTGGCTTTTCCTCTCAGCGAGTTATTAAACTCCGAGACTTAAGACAATGTTGCTGGAGTGACTCTGGTTCTTGAAAGACACCCGCGGGTATGTATTTTCCGCGGGATCTTGTCAAATTTCATTTCAGCTGCGAAACATTATGGAAATGGTTCTTATAATAAAACGATCATTATAAGTAACAATCCTATGCTCATTATAGGAACCATACCCAGTTTATTGGAAAAGTTCCTATACAATAATGGAATAGCTTCAATATATTATGGATGATTCCTATATTGTATGTGCGTCTTCACTATACTATGAAAATGATTCCTATGATTTTATAGGAATGGTTCCTATAATATTATGGGAGTGACGCACATAATAATAGAAAAATTTTTATTTTCACAATAATGCAATCACTTGAAAAATATAATTATTATATATTTTTTTGCTAATAAATTTTCTTTTGTAAATGAAAATTGATCTTTCACTAGAGTGAAAAAATTTCTTTTTTATAATTTTTATTCACGTGTACTTAATCTTAAATCATTTATTCCAACCCAGTTATAATTGTGTTTGTTAATATTGAAAAATGTTGTAGCAATTCTAAAGTTTTTCTAATAAAAGGCATATTTTTTCATAATACAATTACAGGAATAAAATAGATATGGAAATTCATTGTCAATTTTTACAATTTTATTTTATTTTTAAAACAAATTATTTATTTACAATATATACGTTGAAAATTAATTAAATCTACCTTTTAGGTATGTAACTTTTATTGTTTATATGAACAATATTAGTTACTTAACATATTTAAAATGATGTTATTGAGAAGTAAGTAAAATTATCGAAATTACTAATATTTTCAAATGCTTCAAAGTGGTCAAAATTAGTCGAATGATCAATAAAATATTTTATTACGAGTGTAATAACATTAAATTTTCAACGTCACAGAAACTTTATCATTTTTCTATAGATTAGAAAAGTTATTCTTGTTCTGTTGTGTGAAAAAATATTACTTCAATATTATAGGCATCATCACTATAATATTATAGGAATGGTTCCCATGATATAGGAATGGTTTCTATTATATACGGGAATGGCTTCTATAATATCTAGCGTTTATTCCTATAATTATGGAAACCATTCCTATAATATAGAAACTATTCCTATATATTATGGGAACCATTCCTATATATTGGAAATCATCCCGATAATATTACACCTATTATAGGTATCGTTCCTATAATTATAGGAACCATTCCCATAATTATATAAACATTTCCCCAAAATTTCGGGTAGAATTCCCATAATCTTTGCTCCTAAAATGGTATAGGAAAATATTTCATTACAATAGGAACGATTTCCACATTTTTTTCCGTGTAAGGAAATTTTAGCTCCTTGAACCTGTTCTACTAAAAGTAAAAGGTGATTTTATTATTTATTGGTGCTTATTGTAATATTAAACTGATTTTAAAAATTGTCCTTAACTTGGCGATAAATCTTGGGCATTACCTCTTTATTAAAACCAAGTAGGCATCTTAAATTACGCACTAACCGCTTTTGAGTGAAAAACAAGTGGAAGATTCGTATCCAGTGTTTATTTGGATTGACAAGTGGCTTAATCGGCTCGGATTATCCTGATAAAGCAGTGGGGTGTCATAGGATCAGATACATATGTGGACGGGACGTTGATGGCATTGCTTCTGGTGATATGACAAACGCGCTTGGCATGGGGACGGCGACACCCCCCGCGTCAAGAATTCGACAGAGGGGATATAATGGTCGACACACCGATATCACGGGTATGAGGATCATAATTAACCGAATACCGATAGCTACTGGCGCCCAACCCCAAGCCGGTGTGAATATCACATCGCCACTGATATATAACATATGTGTACGCATACGTACGTAATTGTGTACCCTCTGGAGCTCCCGCGAGCCAACCTGTTAAACCAAGGACTATGTATACAGGTATGTCGCCAATCACCCAATCCAGACAGCCATCCAGTAGGTGATGAATTCGGCAACATAGTGAATCTCATATGTCTTAACAACATCAGCAAAAAGCTGCAACAGCTGGTAGTCTATCTAGCAAAAAGAAGCGAGGAAAATCCAGCGATATACTACGATATTAGAGCTTTAGTGTAGCAGCTAAGGGTTAAGTCAGTGTGAGTGAGACGGTATTTGCAAGCTGTCGCAGCTTCTTGTTCTGGGTAAGTCTTTGTCGGGAGCACGGCTGGTGGGAATCCAGCCAGGATAAAAGAGGAAGAGGGAAAGACTGATGGAATAGAGAGGGTAGGAACCCCAGGCCACCCCTTTACGGGTCTGCCGGCGGTAGCGGCGGTGTCGTATCTTGGCCTCCGCGGCGCGCCGCTCTATCGACGTACAGCCAACTCAACCCTCTTCTCTCTCAACTGTGCTTCCTTTCCTTTAAAGCTCCCAACCCACTGAATAATAACTCCGTCCTCTTCGGTGTCTGGTTCCTCGCTCGCTCCTTTGCTTCTACCAGGAGAGATAGTAGTATTAGTAGTTGTTGTAGTAGTAGTTGGCCCACGAGATGTGCCATACCCAACCCGTAACTCTCGCGATTGCCGAGATAGTATGAGCTGGATATAGTTTCCTATGAAACGGCCCCCCCCCCCTTTAGCTTTAACCATCCTTCCTCAGTGCTTTATCCTCGTCTACACTCTCTAGCTGCCATAGAGAGATCTCAAGAACTTGACGTTATTGAGATGTCTGTTAAACTCGAGAATTAGGCTGGCCTTCATCATAGTACATTGAAAATCCACTGTCAGGAATTCCCAACAGAAATTGTTTTCTTTTACAAATTGTTGATATTCCTTACACTCTAGTTTATAGTAGTGTCACTCTTAAATCAAAGTTTAATATTCTAAGACTTGTATTTTCATCCGAGTGTTCACAGGTCAGAGGAACACCAGCAACACCACCAACAGACCCAACTGTCTCAACGTGGGTGTGGATGGTGAGCTTGAGGAAGAAGATTTAATTAAGCTCAGCCCGATTTATCTCTCTGACAGGTCTCCAACCAGTCTAGGCATCTCCCCTAGATCTGCTCCCTTTCATCCTTTTCGAAGACAATTCTAGGTTTAGCTAGCTAGCTAACTTACCAATTGAAAAATTCTCAACCAGCATTCATCTGTTGGGTAAATTATTAAATTCACCCATTTTTCAGCCCTTTTGATAAGTGTAACCAGCAAAAAGCGGAGACGGTCCGTAAATTGATGGTGTGGTAAAGCAAAGGCTAGGACTACTGATGCTGACGGAGGATAAGGGGCGAGAAAGAGGTAGCGCTAAGTAAGGCGGAGACACGTATGATCTCGTACTTGGTACTTGGTACAGCACCCTCTTCAGAACTCGCCCTCGTGCAATTATTAATTAACGCTCCCCTCTCAAGGCATTAATGCGGCTAAGAGCAGCCCCATCCCATTGACCCACGACCTTACACCCTCTTACAGCTCGTAACACCCCAAGTTACCCAACCCCGGGATACGGTTGAGTCGTATCCAAGCTTCTCAACCCTGGGTAGCTCAAAGCAGACACACACCAAGTAACGATACACCTTTGGTTCGTCGGGGCGTGACAAGCGGTAGAAAACCAGTCGTCCGAGCTTTTACGACCTTCTCTTTATTCTTATTCCTTTGCTTTTTGCTCTCCAGACTCTTCAACAATGACAAGCCCAAGTATGGACTTGACTTACAAAGAGACTGTGAGGCTATTTGGGCGTGAAAGCTCAAGTTGCTATCTTCAACATGATAACCAATAAAGCTAAAGGTATATTTTTAAACGGAAGAAAGTGATAATTATCCGGACAATTGGTAGTCTCTAGCTGGATGTTGAAGAGGAGGGCGAAACATTGTAGATGGAAATGTGTGAATAACAATAAGAGTGCAGGATGTTGAGCTTTTTAAAGTATTGGTATGAGAATGAGGATAAGGACGAAGAGAACGAGCGTGTATCCGGGGACAGAGAGACAGGATCCTCGCCACGTACGAGCTCCTGGCGGTCCACGTACTGGGATAAGGATTTATAGTTTAATATCTCGGCAAGCGTCGTCACATTTTCCGACCCTCTAGAGAAGCTACGCATTCAGTTGGCATCCAAGCGAATTCGAGTGAGACAGAGTTCCCTAACCAACCAACCAACCAACCAACTACTGTTGCTGGACTCACCCCATCCAGTGTCGCCTCACCCTCTTTCAATGTCTCTTTACACTCTTTCTCTGGTACGGTTCTCCACCTCAGGATCAGCACGGATTCTAAAGGAGATTTGTTTCGGTTTGATAGGGCCGTTAAACGTGTAGATCCGCTCGTTAGATCCGATATTTTCCCCGCTGTCACCACCAATTTGTACCAACTCACTATTGAAGTTCTCCTATTGTCGCTGGTAGTTTAATTTTGTGCCAGACATTTAAACCTTGGATATACAATTCTACAAAAAACTGCCAAGGATTGTTTTGTTGGTAAATTTATGTCACTAGTCTAGTCCAGAAAAATAATTTAGTAAATTGTCCTCTTGGTGCTTTATCCAGAAGAATTTTTTACGATGATACCCTTTTATACGGCGACCTCATTGGCTAAATCTGTGAAGATACACGCACGTTGTTAGGGAGCGGCTATCGACACAGTTGGACGCATATGCCAGTAATATATGGTTCGTGATGATGATGTAAAAAGCCTACTTTGCTCTCATTTAGAGATAGCAAAAGAGTTGGACACGAATTGATTGAAATTGAATTCAATAATCAACCAGAATCATCATCATCATCACCACTATCATCATCATTTTCAATTTCTTTCTTCGGTTAAAATATTTAGATAAGCGGAAGAGAAGCTCGAAGCTTTACAACCTCAGCGGAAGTCCCTAAGACTAAACTTGTGGAGCACCAAAATGTTGCCGGCGTTCAATACCAGCGAGTAAAATGGGTTTACTAACCTACCCACGGATATTAAAGGAAATGGCGATATGATTAGTTGACTACGTGTTCGGGGTTTCGTTTTAATTCTCTCGGTCTTACGGTTTTGAGAATTTATCTGGTTGAATTTCGGCAGCTTATTTCGTAGATAGTAAACGCGAAAGGGGTGCTGAGATAATTAAATAAATAATGAATACGGGTGATAATTAATAAAATAAAATTATGAGTAACGACGTATTTATGCTGGTAAGATCGGGGTGGATTATTGATAAGGGTAGTTTCCGTTTCGCCCTAGTAGTAAGAGAAGACGTACCAGGTTAACGGGAAAGTAAACCGTGTAAAAGGCCAGAACGAGAAGAAGAGCTATGCTTGCAATGTCCGGCAAGGGTGGTATGTTGTACAGTGGAGAGATAGTAGTGGTGATGCTAGTGTGCCTGAGGGATTAAGTCTGGGCTTGTTAAAACGAGAATGCTAATTTATCAGTAGCACCTGAAGATACTGGAGCCAACATCTTCAGATGGTGGAATAAAAAATAATTTTGATCAGTAGAGAAGGACAATTTTAATAAAGAGGGTGCTGGTGATTATGGATTTTATTAGACGACGTTAAAAGCCCCGGTTGAGAAAAGGCTGCTGCACGATCACAAGTTATACTTTTAATAAAGAGATACCTACGGAAACTATAACCCACACCATCAGCGCTACCATCATGATCCAAGGGGCGTTTATGCTGAAGGTGAGAGGGCGAGGGTGGCAAAGGTGAGGGTGGAATGAGCTGAGAACGAGAACGAGAAGGTGAAGCTAAAGAGAGAGCTAAAGGAATAGAAAAGGACGTAACGGATGCGCGGGCGCCACACGTGTCTTGAGGGTGGTAATTACGCGGCATCTGCAGCCGAGCCCCACGCCACCTCACGAGTGCTCTCTACGACTTGGCATCCCGTTCCCGAGACACCCTTGTCCCCTTTCCCGTTTGGAACCTTACTAACTGAGAAGCGAGAGGGGCACTACCGTTGTAAGGGGTATTCTAAGGGGGTGGGTGCCCACAGTATTGATTTTGTCCAAGACAGCCGCCGACGCCAACGCCGCGGCCAACCAGATCCACCTCTAGTGGTACCCACTTGGCTATATAACGTCAGAAAGGAACGAATGGGGTGCTGGGAGACCCCTCATAGTCACACTAGGCTTCTATTTAAATCAGCTTACGAGTATTTAGCTGATAAGAAAGCTAACCATTACAGGTTTCTGATCGCACGGAGTCACGTTATGACTTGCATTCTTATTTTGTGGAGATTTAAATTTATTCATTTATTCATGAGCGAATTCTGTCAAAGTGTTGGGTCTTAGGCATAATGGACAATCGATGGTTGGAAAATAAAAGTTGAGGAAAGACTGGATGGTTATAGCTACTTTGGACTTTGGACGAAATGCAAAGAAGGCTAGCTAGATCCGTGATGCGGGGTTGATCCTTCCTTGTTCACATCCAACAGCTTTAGATGGTGTGTGTTGTAGATGGTGTGCTGGGGTGGGATAGTTGAGAAACTTGGCGACGTCCAACATCCAGCGTGAGATTCGCGGCATCTGTCCGGTAGTTAAAATGCATGTACCCGATGAGGGTATGGAGTTGGGACAAGTAGACGTCCCGTATTCAAATACAGGATCAGTGTTCCTTCGACCCACGCTCCCTGATCCCATTGCGATTCGCGAATCCACCCTCCACTAGCAGCAGTAGTAGTAGTAGTAGTAGTCGTCCAAGTGCTCTACTGCTACAACTACTCTTATAGCAAGCTTCTAAGAACTTTCGTCTTGCCAGAGACAAGGGACGAACTGGACTTGGATTCTCTTACACTCAATCTCATCATAGAATCTGTATATACCCTCAAAATCGCTAGATGAGATGCGATAGCGTTCCTTTGCATTACAACTACCCAGTTTTGCATATCTCGCTGGCAAATGGTCACTTTTGCTGGATATTGATCACAAATAGAAGATTCCAGATAATCCTATACCATCAGAAAGGTTGTTTGCTTTTAGATAAATTCAAGATATCTTAATTCAAGTGTTGTGTTTGCTTGATTCTGTTTAACCAGACTCCCACTGTAAAATACTCGAAAAAGCTCTTGAAAGGTCAGGATGATGAAAACCCTTCACTGGCTATCATGTAAGGAGATATATGTTGGAGGAGCTAGAGCTGTGTGAGGATGTAGATGATCCAGACAAAAGAGAGGATACTAACGAAACTAACTCTAGGGATATCCAGGCATGTATCCAGCTTAGTCAGTACCGCAGTTTAAGAAGCTTTGGTCTCCTTAATCCGTCCAGTGAGTAAAAACGAGACGCTTCTGACAGTAAAATGTCTTTCTATTCCTTGCTTACCTTCCTTTATCCTTTCTTCCTATTCTTCTCCTTCTCTTTCTCGGAAAATCCATTCCATTTTTAAAGCAGAATTGTCATGAAAAGGACAACAAGCCAATGGATTTTCTTAATCATTCCAACCAAACTTTTATCCAACTACTCGAGACTCGGGTTTCCTTTCAATCCCAACTCAATCGATCTTTTGCCAAGCTCCACAACTCTCCAAAGTCACCAAAACTGGGAAGATCACTTTATCAAGATGGGAAATCGTTGGGTTAAAGTTAATTCGACTATTCGGCAATCAATTAGTCGATTTTTAAAGCTGATTAAAACCAAGACCATGATGAAGAGCTACTTCATCTAGGAAGATTAATTCAACATCAGCATCATCATCAAGCCAGATCATCATAACGATGAGGATGCACATGTTTTATCCTCAATTACGTCAATCCACTCGACACCCTACGGCCGAGGGAAAACGGGCACTTGAATCTACGCCCTTAATCGGTCAAGTGATCGTGGAGATCTCCTGCTAGCTACTAGCAATCTCTCTTATTCTACCAGTAACTCTCATTGTGATCGCATTACTTTGGACGTAACGTCCCCGGGTTTTTCTGCAAGAGAAGAATTCTAGACTTGGAAAACAAAGAGAAGCTGGACACCACACTAGCAAAGGGAGAAAACAGGAGAAATGGCTAATTCCGGATATTTATGTCTAGGGGCTAGCGGGGCTGTTACGAACCCGAGAGATCGTTGGGCTATAACCAGTAGAGAGCCAGAAGCGACCAACTGACCAGAAAATTAACCCTCCGATTCGAATGGGAGATCCTCAAACTGCTCGACTACTCAGATCCATTCCACTTATAGTCAAGCACCTCTTATGCCGCTGTTCTAGTTCCAGCTTCATCTCCGGATACGGGTTGCGTATAATCATTTATAAGAGCACACGGAAATCTAACGTCCTCTTGATACCTCCTCTGACTAGTTACATCCTAGTTCTTTATTAATTCAATCCGAGACATCTCATTCCAACGCTATCATCACTATTGTTTTACTCTTTTTACCTAGATTATTTTTTTATTTCGTACACTGGTAAAACGTCCAACGGGATGTGCCAGCAGCAGTCCCCAATAAAAGTCAACAAAAGACTAACGATTCATCCGGCTAATGGAAAAGTCCGAAAAACAGAGGCGCATAACAGCCCGCGATCTCTGTCTGCCACTCGTCCAGCAATAATCCACTCAACTATATCTTTTCAGCGATTGTATTTTTCCGCCGGTGGATGTAACTGGTCATAATTAAGCAGACTTTTAGCTGATTAGATTCCGCGACACTTCTCGCTTGCTTCTTCAGGAAAAATAACAAAAATTAATATTAATGTTGCGTAGTTGAAATCAATTGTTTGGCAAAACAAAGAAAAAATAAATGCATAAAAACGATTTTGTTGCTGTTACAAAGTGATTTTGTTGCAATAGCAAAACTAATTTGTTGCCAAAATATTCTCCAAATCAGCTAGAGCTGATTATATCATATTTTTAAATGTATTCTTATAAAATTTACTGTAACAAATTTATTTGTTATTCCAACAAATTGTCATTGTTATTATTACAAATTCTCCAACAAATAATCATTGTTACTCCAACAAATTCTCTTTGTTATTTTAATAGAATAATTTTGCTGGTTCAACAAAAAAATTTGTTATCCTAACTTAAGTAATTTGTCGAGTCAACTTTAGAAAAGATTTTGCTATAGTAACAAAACTGTTTTGTTGTTATAACAAAAGACGGGATAACTGAAAAATATGTTGTGGTAACAAATGAGTGTAGTTAGAGCAAATCCATTAGTTGCATTAACACAATGTTTCAAGTTGTACTAACAAACCAGTTTGTTAAATCACAATATCAATTTGTTGCTCTAACAAAATCATTTTGTTGCTGTCACAAAATGACTTTGTTGCTGTCACAAAATGACTTTGTTGCTGTTACAAAGAGATTTTGTTGCAATCCCAAAACTAATTTGTTGCTAAAATATTTTCCAAATCAGCTAGAGCTGATTATAGCATATTTTTAGATGAATTTTTATAAAATTTACTGTAACAAATTTATTTGTTACTCCAATAAATTGTGATTGTTATTATTACAAATTCTCTTTATTACTTCAAAAAATTGTCATTGTTACTCCAACAAATTCTCTTTGTTATTTTAATAGAATAATTTTGCTGTTTCAACAAAAAAATTTGTTATACCAACTAAAGTGTTTTGTCGATCAACTTAAAGATTTTGCTATAGTAACAAAACAGTTTTTCTGTTATAACAAATCAATAACTTGTTGTAACCTAACTTTCGTTAACACATTTTAGGTTATCTTAAAATTTGTTTCTGCATGTGGCTTTACTTATTGACAAGCTTCACGCCTGAAACAAGGACAAAGACAATGAAGATTTTTCACCAAAACAACAAAAGAAGTACTAGAGGGGGCAATATTCCTGGAACAAGAGGATAAAATTTCTGAGAGCGTAGCTGTTGATGATTGTGGAGCCCCCCGCAAACTAAACCGGATGTCGACGTTCGGGGTGGTATTATTCCAAGCCATTTGTCACCGAGGCACCCCTTTCACGGATAGAGGCTCCCTGGTGCATTTCGACAAAACGGCGAAGAAAGGCAAACTATTAGGAGGTGAATGGAATAAAAATAAGTGAGGAAAGTTAAGAGAAAGGAGTTAGAGTTATCACCCCAGCTAACTTTTTATAGCCGCGAATCGTCGCAATATGCCGACAAGGGGCTTACATCCCTCTAAGGGGATAAAGGGGTGGCAAAAAGGCGACAGATTAAGAGGGTGTGTAGGATTTAAATTTTTTAACCGTGTCTAGAGGAGTGATAAACGGATCAAGTGTCTCTTGTCTCTTGAACAGTTAATTTATTCAGTTCAGCTATAAAATTCGGTCAAGATCGGCTCCGAAGAACCAAGACGACACAATACTATTTTAAATAAAGGAACGCTATATCCATTGAATCCATTGTCGGTCTCTGACGTTGACTGAACGAATCGGGAATCGAAATCCATCATCCTTTATAGAAAAGCTTAATTATTTTCAGATAAAAGAAAACCTCTCCGTAAAATCTAACTTCCTTTGGATATATATCTATACCCGGTATCAGTTTGACTTAAAATTGCTTTTCTTTCATTCATTCATCGCTTCTTAGCTTCATTTCGCTCCGTTCTGTTCACTCTCACCAATTCATATAAATCTTTTGTCATAATCTCGATAAAAAATCGTTAATTCTTACGAGCAGGTTCTTAAAATATAACTATAAATATCGTCTGCTAAATAAAGCTTCCGTAGCTAAGGTTTCAATGTTTCTTAAACCGTCGCCAATGAAATATGATAGTGATGTTTCCTGATGAATAGACTCGAACTAAAAATGAAACAAAAGGGTATTCAAATGTGGGCTTCAGTGTTTTTTATCCAGCATTCCACCCTCGAAACAAATGACGCATAGGATCTAGAAGAGTGTAGCATTCCTCGCGAGAGAAATCCAGGACGTGGAGGCATTTGGGAGTGTTCCACCCCGTTTTTTCTCGGTTAACCTCGGTTATCGGTGCTCAATGGAGTGGTTAAATCCAGTGACATGACTCATGTCTTGCGAATTCATTAAAAATGTCTCGTTCTCTTAAGGAGATCCTAGAGTGAAGAATGTTTATAAAAAAATAATACGTAGAAATACTTTTGTTATCTCAAAATTAATTCTTAAATTAATTAATAACATTTGTTGAGGAAATTTCCAAAAAATTTACTCATTAAATAATTATTAACATTTAATTGACTAATAAAAAATATAGCACTCTGAATTACTGGTATACACTTGACAACACAAAAGAAGTTCCCTAATTTTAATCAAATAACCTCAAAAAATTTTGGTTCAAGCAAAATTTGAGCAAATGTGCGTCAGCTTTCGAAATTTGTGAAAAATTAGTCTTTTTGATGAAAAAGTACTATAATCTACAATTTATGGTAAGAAAGTAAGTATTAAAAAGAAAGGTGAATTTTTATTCAATTTTAAGGTAAGCCAAGTACTCACCTAGTGTAAAGAATGTCTATAAAAAAATAATACGTAGAAATACTTTTTTTATTTAATTAATACTACTTAATTGTATAAACCTGCAAAATATAATCGTTTAAATCCGTACCAGTTAATTATAATCTATGGAAAATTCTTAAAACTGGTGAGAGAGAAATCAGCTGTTGGAACTGAAGCCGCCATTGAAGATATTAAACCGCGGGATATTCAAAACTTTTGAATTTTGGCGGGAATTTCAAACTAAGGAAATCTAAGTACCCTGCTAGTGAAAAGAATGTCTATAAAAAAATAATACGTAGAAATACTTTTGTTATCTTAAAATTAATTAATAACATTTGTTGAGGAAATTTCCGATAAGTTTACTTATTAAATAATTATTAACATTTAATTGACTAATAAAAAATATAGCACTCTGAATTACCGGTATACACTTGACAACACAAAAAGAGTTCCCTAACCTTAAAATTTACTTATGTTTACTGTCTAACTAAAATGACTAAGATCTTCTAGCATTTAAAAAACCGCGGTTACTTATGCGCATGAGTAACTGCGCAAGCGGTGTTGCCAAGTCAAATATAAGACTTTAAAGAACGCAAGTTCCGAGTGATTTTTCATAAAAAATCTTAAATATCTCCGTAATACGTTCGGAAAGTTACTTTTTTTATTGTTTTAATCGAAATCTCATTATTTTTTCAATTAAATTCAATGAAAATAAAATTTTTTTTAAATCGTTAGTTGCATTAAATTCTTAACCAAATACGGCTGGTGGAATTTTTATTCATGTAAAAATTACAATTTTAAACCTAATTATTTGATTAAATATCCCGGAAACCTACTGTTTTTTAATTTTTTTATTAATTATTCTACACGCAAAAAAAATTTTGTTAAGATAACCTAAGATATGTTGTGGTAACAAATGAATTTGTTAACATAGGGATAACAAATTATAAGTTAAAATAACAAAATTTAGGTTATAACAAAGTTATTGATATGTTATAACAACAAAACAGTTTCGTTACTATAGCAAAATCTTTAAGTAGAGTCGACAAAATACTTTAGTTGGTATAGCAAATTTTTTTGTTGAAACAGCAAAATTATGCAATTAAAATAACAAAGAGAATTTGTTGGAGTAACAAAGACAATTTGTTAAAGTAATTAAGAGAATAAATAATTTAAAAATATGCTATAATCAGCTATAGCTGATTTGGAAATATCTTTAGCAACAAATTAGTTGTGTTATTGCAACAAAATCATTTTGTAACAGCAACAAAGTCATTTTATGACAGCAACAAATCGTTAGGGCAACAAATTGATTTTGTGAATTAACAAATTGGTTTTTTAGTACAAATTGAAACATTTTGTTAATGCAACTAATGAATTTGTTGCTATAACTACACTCATTTATTACCAAAACAGATTTTTCAGTTATCCCGTCTTTTGTTATTTCAACAAAATCGTTTTATGCGTGTACGTAGATTGAATTGACAAATTTTAAAAATTTGACTTAAACTTAACCTATACCATTAAAGTCTACCAAGAAGGGCTACTTTAAATTAGATTAGATTCTGGAATAAGGGGCGAGAAAGGCGACACTTGGTCGGGTCAAAGCAATGACCCTAAGACATTAGATGTCGTCCCTTTGGAGTTTAGTTTCGCTCGATACTTCGTGGAGAGGGAGCTATAAAAAAGTCTGAAGGCCGCTTGGAATATTTCCCCGCTAATTTATGTTTGTGTTATTACAAGATCATTAAATTGTAGATGGAGCTAATAATAACAAATTGCAAGACTTGTTCTGGCGCCCTTCAAGGTAATTCGTATAAATGATGGCGTTCCAATCGACTGGGGTGTTCGTCCATCGAAATGCCTCTGAAATTAGATCCCCAGCTGAAGGTCGAACAAATTCGCAGGGTGTCGGACAAATTCGGTTAGGAGGGATTGAAAAATGAATCTTCGATGGATTCTTAACAAAAAAGGAAGGATAGAAAATGAATAGAGAGCAGGATAGTCGCTGGGGATGGAGTTGAGCTTGGAAGGGTTGGGGAATCCAACGAGCATTGCTTCGGGCATCAGTCATATTATGTTTGCTCTCATTGTTTACAACAGTACACTAGATTCTGTGCGGGAACCTTATGCTTAATATCTTGTATCAAACGATCCTAAGATATTGTTGTAGTTTTGGCATCAACTAGCGCATGAATTATTTGTTTATAATGTGGAGTTTAATTGTAGAGCAGTTTGATGATAAACAGAAAGGATATGTAGTATTTATTTAATTATTTATTTATTTTGTGAGAGAGTACACTCAGAGAAATTTATAGGGACTTTTCCAAAGCATTCTGGGAATGGTTCCTATATTAGAATGATTATAGGTAGCAATCCTATGCTCATGAGAACCATACCCAGTTTATAGGGAAAGTTCCTATACAATAATGGAATAGCTTCAACATATTATGAATGGTTCCTATATTGTATGTGCGTCTTCACTACCCGTGAAAAAATTTTCTGATCAGACTATATCAGGCCTGATATAAACCGTCCATATCAGGCCTGATATGGAAATTGGCCATATCAGACTATATATTTTATTTTATTTTTATTTTTATTTTATTTCAATAAACAAACCCAACAGCCTCGGCCATTAACAGGGTTAATAATACAATCGTTAGTACATAAGAAAAATAAATTTTTGATGTATAACAAGATGACTTATAGCTAGCATAGTGATTTCATTCATTTATACTCATAAAAATTGCTGAGTAATTATTGCTTATTACTTATTAATTATTACCTATTAAAAATTACTTATTAACTATTAATTCATAATTGCAAATCATATATGCTTTGATATAAGTATATCAGACTATGTACCCGCCCCAGTAAAAAAAATTATATATCATTATATTACATAATTATAAATGAAAAATGGCCCTATATAATTATGTATAGTTAGGTATAATTATATATAATTATTTCCATAGGAAAAAAAAAATCGGCGCGAGTGGGAATCGAACCGTGGACCTACCGTTTGAAAGACTAATTCACTACCCGTTTACCTAAGAGACTTACTTGGAAAACAAAGTTTATTATAACTACAAGTAATGCAAATCGTATACATGATCGATTGGTGGTGAACAAATTTTTTTATCTAATTTATTAATTATTAACTGTCAATATTTATATATAATAATGGTATCTATATTTAGATTTATAAAATTATCTATGTATACATGAAATCGCAAAAATGATTCTACGATATATTGTTAAGGTACTTCGTTGCTTTAGAATTTATAATTTCTTTGAAATTAAAAAAATAATCGACGTAAAATCAGAATTGAAAGCTTAAATTTTGATGGAATTATTTGTTTAGTATATGGAACTATATATTGCTGGAGGGCTTGGCTAACAATTTTTGAACTTGACAAAATTAATAATTTTTGTGAAATTAAATTTTTTTTTGTTCCTATTATTTCATCCGAAAAATACTATATATTAAAAGATTGTTAATCATTGCAATCAGTTACAAAGTCTGTACTTGTCTCGGATAGCTTAACTGGTAGAGCCCTTGGCGCGTAACCGAGAGATCTGGGTTCGATTCCCAGTCTGGGCTGTCTAATTATTTTTTCAATTACGGAAAAATTCCCACTGAGTAGGTCCCCCCCTTTCCCCTATCCGTTCTTTCCCAACTCCCTTAAAATTTGCTTTAATATGGCTCTTTACCGTAAGATGGACGGTGGCGTTGTTTGCTCGGTGGGTCTTATATACGTGACTGAATAAAGTAGTCTGTACTTGTCTCGGATAGCTTAACTGGTAGAGCCCTTGGCGCGTAACCGAGAGATCTGGGTTCGATTCCCAGTCTGGGCTGTCTGATTATTTTTTCAATTACGGAAAAATTCCCACTGAATAGGTCCCCCCCTTTCCCCTATCCGTTCTTTCCCAACTCCCTTAAAATTTGCTTTGATATGGCTTTGATATGATTGTTAATCAGAGTAACAGACTCTTAGATAGAAAAAGAGAATGTTTTATGGTAATCACAAAATACCCACTGGAGTAAAAAAAATTATATAGAATTCTATATGATTCATATATAATTTTATATGAATTATATATACATCTATATAATTAGAAATGAATTACATGTTTCTATATAATTAGATATGAATCATATATAATGATATATAGTTTTTTTTTACTCGGGTATGCCTTTATATGGGTACATAAGACTACTTATGTGCTGGTAAGGGTATGAGTATATCAGACTATATGAATCCATATCAAGTTATATCAACTCTGATCAGGGATTTTTTTTTCAAGTTTATCAAAGTATATATAACTTTATAAGGTTATATCAGGGCATATCAGGACCTATTAAAAAATAATGTAAAATTTGATATGAGCATAACAAGCTATATCAAGTCTGATATAGACATATCAAATTTATAAGGCTTGATCAGGCCTGATATGGCCAATTTTCATATCAGGCCATATCAGGACATATCAAAAATTAAATATGGACATATCAAATCATATCAGGCCAGATATGAGCATATCAAAAATTTTTATATGGCCTTATCAGCTCATATCAAGCCTGATCAGAATATTTTTTCACGGGTATATTATGGGAATGGTTCCTATGATATTATATGAATGGTTCCTATAATATTATGGGAATAACGCACATAATAATAGAAAAATGTTTATTTTTTTTAATAATGCAATCACTTGAAAAATATAATTATTAGATATTTTTTTGCTAATAAATTTTTTTTTGTAAATGAAAATTGATCTTTCACTAGAGTGAAACAATTTCTTTTTCATAATTTTTATTCACGTGTGTACTTAATCTTAAATCGTTTATTCCAACTCAGTAATAATTGTGTTAGTTAATATTGAAAAATATTGTAGCAATTCTAAAGTTTTTCTAATAAGAGGGATATTTTATCACTATACAATTACAGAAGCAAAATAAATATGGAAATTAATTGTTTATTTTAACAATTTTATTTTATTTTTAAAACAAATTATTTATTTACAATACATACGTTGAAAATTAATTGAATCCACCTTTTAGGTATGTAACTTTTATTGTTTATATGAACAATATTAGTTACTTAACATATTTAAAATGATGTTATTGAGAAGTAAGTAAAATTATCGAAATTACTATTTTCAAATGCTTTAAAGTGGTCAAAATTCATCGAATGATCAATAAAATATTTTTTTACGAGTGTAATAACATTAAATTTTCAACGTCTCAGAAACTTTATCGTTTTTCTGTAGATTAGAAAAGTTATTCTTGTACCGTTGTGTGAAAAAATATTACTTCAATATTATAGACATCATCACTATAATATTATAGGAATAGTTTCTATAATATACGAGAATGGTTTCTATAATATCTAGCGCTTATTCCTATAATTATGGAAACCATTCCTATAATATAGAAACTATTCTTATATATTATGGGAATCATTCCTATATAATGGGAATCATTCCTATATAATGGGAATCATGCCGATAATATTACACCTATTATAGGTATCGTTTCTGTAATTATAGGAACCATTTCCATTGTTATAGAAATATTTTCCAAAAATTATGGGTAGAATTCCCATAATCTAAGTAATCACTCCTAAAATGGTATAGAAAAATATTTAATTACAATAGGAACGATTTCTACATTTTTCTTTCCGTGTAATGGCTAAGACGGGCATGAGTTACAAAAATGGGAAAAGAGGCTTGTGTTAAAGAAATTAGAGAGATAATTCCTCGGACGAATACCCAATTTACCCTTTCGCAGCGGCACCCTGGCCTTATTATCTAAAGTGCTCGGGTTGAGGCTAAAAAAAGCTAACAAAATCTACCAGCTGAAAAGAACGGAACAGAGAAGGTACAAAGAAAAAGAGTTACGGGAAAGAAGAAAGAGGTAGTCTTTCCTACCGTACACGTCCGACGGTGAAAAAAACTAAACAAAGTGGTGAGATATACTCACACCCGGCTCTTATTTCTCTACTGCCCGGAACTACGTTTCAGGATGTCGAGATCCTCGCGAGACTTTTTGCGGAGCTCTATAATTTATTTACGCGCCAGATATTTTACCGGGTTCCTTTTCTCGAGGAAAACCCTTTTATTTTTAGCAGCATCACCCAAGACCGGTAATCCGATTAGTCTGATCGTCCCAGGTCCTTATTTCACCCAGTCCCTTTCTTTTATCCCCAGAACTAAACTTGTTTCCGCTCCTTTCAGTCTATTAATTATCATCTTCCCAGCAATTTACCGTATGCATCTCCAGGTCCATTTTCTTCACCCTATTGGGCTCCTATAAAAAAAATCCATATGGAAAACCAGCCTGGATTCCCAAATGGCGTTTTCGGATGGATTTTCATATGATTTCTTATATAGGAATCTAGGGCAGGATCCTACATAGATTCCCATATTAATCATGCGAAAAAAAATTTATTTAAAAAATTAAAAATAATTATGAAGTAATTGCTATTAATTAATTATTTACTGAAATTAATTCTGAAAAACGGATTTTGTAATTTTATCTGATGAAAAAACTGCTGGCGTCTGATGGACTTGAACCCGGTACCTTATGGTTGACAGTCTTCTGCGCTACTCACTGGCCTAAGTCACGTTCTTACAAGGTCTATGTTTATTCCATTTATATAAATTCACTATAAGAATCTATACTTCTGATGTGGATTTTCCATACAGGAATCCATCAACCCACAGGTTCCTATGTGGATTCCTATAGAAAATCATACTTCCTATGTGGATTTCCACATAAACTTATGTAGATTTTTTTGATAGGGGCGCTATTCGACCAGTCGACAGAGTCA
Organism: Cotesia glomerata; assembly: GCF_020080835.1. Taxonomy (NCBI): domain Eukaryota; kingdom Metazoa; phylum Arthropoda; class Insecta; order Hymenoptera; family Braconidae; genus Cotesia; species Cotesia glomerata. Next base: position 25,409,832 of record NC_058164.1, read on the forward strand.
ATAACTTGTCAGTGAAATTTGACAACTAGGATTGCAAATCAAGGACCAGAATCCATCAGCTAGCATCAAAGCTGACCATCATTCACCAGCAGAACAACATTGATCTTATCAAAAGAAACAAATCAGACGTATTCTTTGTCGGCGGAGATTTTATCCATCAATCGATGGATCAATTGATTGTCCATGACGTTGACGAACCAAAAGAGGATCCACCATTCTCTTGCTCCGTTTCGCTTGCATCCAGGTGAGGGAGTATTAAAAACTTGGGGGTGGTTGTGGTCAGGTACCAATCACCCGGACCGGATGAATCAGGCGCGGAGTGAAGGGTTGCTGTGCCAAAATACTCAGAGGCCATCAAGACCACCGCTATTATCCCTCCAACCCCCTTTGGCCACCCTAAAACTGCACCGACTCTCTTCCCCAGCTCGAGCGTGTACTCATGGCTATATGACAAGCGATATACATGAAATCCATCGCTCTCTCATTTATTCCCTCACTTTTACACTGTTTGCATCCTCTTCGCCAGCGAGAGCAAGAGAGAGGCTTGCTTTAGTGTCCTTGCTGTCCAATACTGTCCTCTCGATTCTCTTGTCCTGATGCTGCTGCCAGTATCACCTCGCACCACCGTGAAATTTTAATCGTGTCGTCATTGGGGTAGTTTGTTGCGATAACCCGACCAGCAGCGTGTATCCGCGGATTTACAGGAAAAAAAAAGAGGTATTCAACGCACGAATAGGAGGAAAAAAGAGGATCGATTTGACGACATAACCTCGCTGTTTTTTTTTCTGAGGGAAATAAAAACCTCTAACTGACCAATCTGGCGCCCAACGTTTACTTGATTGTTATTGTTATTGCTATTGACTGATTTTTTGCCTCTAAAATAGGTAGTGGGGGTAAAAGTGTGCTCAGCTCTTGGATATATGATTAGTAATTTTGAGTGGTTATTGAATCGAGAGGTCTTTGATGTAAAATAGTAGAATAATAATGTATAAAACTAGTTTTTGTGGGATTTTTATCTCTCGATTTTCCGACGTGTGTGGCTAGCTTTGTATTTTCCATCAATCATGCCCGTGCCCTTTTCACCGTACAAATGTATTATATAAATGTAGTCGTATGTCCACTACCTGTATAGATGTATTTATAAATCTGTGTAAATGTTCTGTGTATAGTTATTTGAAACAGAGAATTTGAGAATGGCTTTTTGCCACGCGCTATGCACATTCCTGCTCCATGAATCCCTGTTCAATTGCATCAGACAAATTATTGAATCCGAATTGACATTTGTCACTCTTTTACATTCAGTGACGTTTATAATAACAATAGTTACTATAATAATAGCATTAGTTGCTATTTAAATACTTACTATTCGTTTCTTTGATCAGGTATTTAATTTTGTTTTATAGCTTTATTGATTCTACAAAAAAAAGGTCAGAACTTCCCACAAAATGCATTTAAACTCTGACATTGATGAATTAAATTGTTTAAACAGGAAAAATTATAGAAAAATTCGTTTTAGGCATTGGGGCCCATAACCTGTTAAAATTAATTGCTATTAATTAATTATTAATTGTAATTAGTTCTGAAAAACGAATTTTGTAATTTTATCTAATGAACAAACTGCTGGCGTCTGATGGACTTGAACCCGGTACCTCATGGTTGACAGTCTTCTACGCTGCTCACTGGCCTAAGTCACGTTCTTACAAGGTATATATTTATTCCACTTATATAAATTCACAATAGGAATCCATACTTCCGATGTAGACTTCCCATACAGGAATTCATGAACCCACAGGTTCCTATGTGGATTCCTATAGAAATTCATATTTCCTATGTGGATTTTCCATACAGGAATCAATGTATCCACAAATTCCTATGTGGATTCCTGTAAGAATCCATACTTCCTATGTGAATTTTCATATAAACTCATGTAGATTTTTTTGATAGGGTTCCCTCAAATTGCATTTAAATTTTGCCATTCACAAATTAAATCGTCTAACCAGTAAAAATTGTGAAAAAATCCATTTTGGGTATCTGGGCCCATAACCTGTTAAAATAATGAATTCCAACCACCTAATTACAAAAGAACCCTTCTAAAGTTTACACCAAATCCAATTGAAATTGACATTAACAGAATAGAATTGATGATTGTGATAAATTTGGATTGAACTGTCGTTAAACAAAGCCGTATAGCTTAAAATAAAAGTCAATATTACCGTCTTAAATTCTAATTTATTTATTTACAACGACGATATTGCACTATATAAACTTGCAATCGATTGAAAACAATTGTCCGACTCTTGATAATATGAGTCATTATATATATAATATATAACTGTAAATATATATAGGTTGATAAGGATTGATTTTATTTAAAATTAAATTTGTACAGACTAATCGATTACGAGCGTACCCTGGTTAGTCCTCCGAAGTCCTAGAATTTCCAAATCAATAAGGTCTCCAAACGTGTCTCGGTTGAGGACTTCTGTCTTTCCTTGGTCTAACCGATTCCTTTTCATCAATATCCTCCTCTTTTTTCCTAGTAGTAAGATCTTGGCCCATATTTTCCTTATCCGAGTTTCTTTTGGTGGTAAGATCAACCGTTCCTTCAAGCTTGATCTTCACCGTCAAATCATGTCTGTGTTCCGGATCAAGGCGATCTTCAGTATCATCATTCAAATTTTCCACAGTGGGTCTTAACCTTTTCTCCAGGAAAGATTCATCCTTGCTGTCTCTACTAGACAATCTTGGAGAATCAGCTTGAGAATCTTCACTCCTGACCTCCTCAATCTTCGGATCTTGATCACTGGGATCATCAACTTCGATGCTACCTTCCGGACTGTCAACATCAGCATCAACATCAGCATCTCCAACATCCTGAGGCCTGTCCGTAGAAGCATCACCATCTTGGTCACCATCATCACTGGAGCTTCTGAGTTTTCTCAAGTCTTCCAGACTCTGTCCTGGCCGTTGGAGACGTTGCTGCGCCATTCTTAGAGCTAGGGTATGCCAATCCGGTTCTAGTATATACTGCTGCTGGTAAGTCGACAGCGGATTGTAGAGCCAGGATGATTGTGGCAAAAACGGCGCGAATATTGACCCAAAAAGGGAATTCGCTCGTAGCAGATGCAAACCTAGAAGATAACTCTGTCAGAAATTGGTCTAATGCAGCACTAAGGATTACTTACTTTGGAAATGTGGGTGAGAAGGACTTGCAGCCGCTGGCTCAGCTGGAGGAGTTGGTGATGCCACTGCAGTGGTCAGCAATCCCGGACCAGTACTAGGTGAGTCTGTTGGAGGCGCCTCCCTTACAGAGACACTCAGTGGAGCCAATTCGTTCCTTGATTCTAAAAGAAGAAGTGGATTAGAATTATAATCTTGGAGCCATGATAAGTAGGAGAGGAAGTGAGTGACTTACCAGCAGTTGGACCAGGAGCTGGAAGCCGAGATCTCTGCTCAATGGCATGATGAAAAGGGTTGAAGGCCGAGGTTGCTGTCGGCGGATGCTGTGGCTGCGAAAGGTGACCTGGTGGTGGTGGTAAACAGTGCGGAGGCATAGAACCGCGTGGTGGTCCACCCCATTGTCCGTTTTGCTCCAGACTGAGATGTTGCAGGCCTAATTGGAGTGAATATGAAGCAAATTAATGAATGAGATATCAAAGGATGGAATTGATAGCCCTGAAATGGTTGGTAAAAATGGTTGGGAGGAATTGGGAGAGGAATTAGCGGATAATGCAAGAATTGGAGGATTTATAAATGATTGAGAATGCAAAACGTGTGGCAGCGGCGGGATATCACATGAATTTTGTGGCAGAACGAGCGACTACCTGATGATAAAGAGTATGAGAATAGAGAGACAAAGAGCTTAACGGTGCGGTGTCACCGTGGCTGAGAGTGAGAGAGAGGGTTGGTTGATCAATAGCAGATTATATCGTCATCTGTGCGGAACGGTTCAAAAATTCCGTAAAAGCTCCGATGCCAGTACTGTCCGCGAGCGTGGAGCTGGAGGGTAGTTGGGGGAGTGATGGAATGGGATAACAGTCAACCCAGTGGGACACTGTGTAAAACGTGACGGTTATAAGCGGGTTCGAGGGTCAGGGGTTCGTGATTGAGGCAACAGTTCTGCTGGAGGAGAAAATAAAAGGTTAGAAGGGAGGGAGTTAAAGGGGAAAAATTGAGGGGAATATCATGGACCAGGTGGGGTAGGAAACCGAGTCACTGGCGCGTGGGCGTATCTCGCGGAGATTGCGGCCTACCGGATTGGCTGCCCGCAAACCCCCACAACGAGCTTTTCCCGGTTGACGAGGTAGGGTTGAAAAAAAACCACGCGGTAATGTTTAAAGGTGTGGGTGTGTGTCTGTGTGGAAAGTTTGAACTCGAAAAATTCTCACGTGGGGGCGCAGTTTATTAACTCGACTCTTTTGCGCGATGTGGCGCTGCTAACGGTGCAATGCTGATGCGAAAGAAGGCTTGGAATATAAAAGAGGATTTTTAAACAATGAGATTCATGCAGCGGCTGATAGAGACCACCACTGTTCTTTTTTTGAATGTTTTTAGGAATTGAATTATTTCTGAGGGAGATTTAATAAAATTTACGGGGAAATAATGACCACAGCGTCTTAAAAGTTGGGAAAGGGATTCTGGGTGATAATTCTGAAAACAAATGAAGACTAATGAGAGGAGGGTTATAGCTAACGCTAAGAAATTAGATGCAAAAGGGTTTCAGGTCGCTTAGGGTGAGAATTGATGTAACGGCTTCCCACGCACTCACGGCTCAAATTAGGATGATAAATTATGGGTTTGATCATCTTCCGATGGAAATTTTAGTGCAATTGAAAGATATGGAATTTTTTAATTCGTAGATGGATAAAAAAAATTTTGTTGGAATGATTAAAGATGGGATAACTGAAAAATATGTTGTAACTAATTAGTGTAGTAATAGAAAATCCATTAGTTGCATTAACAAAATGTTTAAAGTTGTACTAACAAGTTTGTTAAATCACAAAATCAATTTGTTGCTCCAACAAAATAATTTTTTTGCTGTCACAAAATGACTTTGTTGCTGCAATAAAATGATTTTGTTGCTGTTACAAAGTAATTTTGTTGCAATAACAAAACTAATTAGTTGCCAAAATATTTTCCAAATTAGCTATAGCTGATTATAGCATATTTGTAAATGTATTCTTATAAAATTTACTGTAACAAATTTATTTGTTATTCCAACAAATTGTCATTGTTATTATTACAAATTCTCCATATTACTTCAACAAATTATCATTGTTACTCCAACAAATTCTCTTTGTTATTTTAATAGAATAATTTTGCTGTTTTAACAAAAAAATTTGTTGTACCAACTGAAGTATTTCGTATAACATATCAATAACTTATAACCTAAATTTAGTTATTTTAACATCTAATTGATTTTTATGTTACCAAATTCATTTGTTACCACACATTATTGTAACAAAATTGTTTTCTGCTCGTAACACCTCCCCAATTCATCGATTCACGATTCCTGCAACTGATTCAAGCATCAGAGTCCAAGCTCTGAATTTAAAATCTCCGGGCGAATTGTTTGTCTCTAATCCGAGGGCGTGGATCATTCTTAAGCCCTGTAGATACATAATAAATTAATTCGCGTATTTTCCTGTCTCTTATCTATTCAAATCTATGCAAAACGGGCCGGTTAAAAGCAGTGGCAAAAGCAACAGCCCTTTCTTATTCTACACTAACCCTTGTCGAAGTTTCTCAACCCTTATCCTCGCTTTTCACTTTAACCTCTCTTGTGTTTCTTTAGTCCCGTTCTACACTCTTCTACCTTAAAATCTAAGACCCTCCTTCTCCTCTAGCCTCCTAGGTCTCCAAGCTATATCTAGAGAGTTAGTGAACCCCTTGTGTTAAAACTATGTCTCTCGTTCTCTTTTCTCAGCCCTCCTTCCGCCCGTTAGTTGCAGAAGCGGTCGCTCCGGGTGTCTTTGCACACCCACCCTTTACGCCCGTTCTCATTATCGCGTCTCTACCCCTAAAACGCTATCCTGCTAAAGGTCTTCAACACTACACCACTACAATCTAGAAAGCAGGCTCGCACATAAAGTAACACACCAACGAATCGATGATAATATTCTAGCGTTTAATTTTATAACTTTAAGGAGTATTCATAAGTAGTTTTTGAATTGTCCGGAATAACGAGCCTGTTTTGGGGGATTTAAATTATGCGAATTTAAGGCGAACTGATCGGAAATGAAAAAATAAGGAAAGTTTTTCTGTTACAAGGAGGAGTTTTAAAGTGAGCGTCGTAACAATCTACCCTAAATGAGGTAAAGGCTACCTTATTGAAACAGGGGTTGCCATTTTTCCGGGTCTAACCATCCCACCAAAGCGGTTAATTGACATGAGGAGGGTTTGGTGAGTGAACGCTAAGAGACGCGTAACGGAAAGAAAAGACTAGGGACTTTCTTGTGCCATTCTTGTTAACTCGAGTCTCAAGCTCGCGATTTTTCATTCCCCTTCACTATCACTGCCTATCACTTTTTCTGATGGGAAGCTTTGAACGAGGGTCTGGACAATCTGAACGCCTGATAATCTCAAGCCTTGGTATTCAAATTTTCATTAAGAAATTTATTAGATGCTTTTCAAAAAAAATTTTGTCAAAATAACCTAAGATATGTGTGGTAACAAATTATATGTTAAAATAACAAAATTCAGGTTATAACAAGTTATTGATATGTTATAAAAATAAAATAGTTTTGTTACTATAGCAAAATCTTTAAATTGATTCGACAAAATACTTAAGTTGGTATAACAAATTTTTTTGATGAAACAGCAAAATTATTTTATTAAAATAACAAAGAAAATTTGTTGGAATAACAATGACAATTCGTTGAAGTAATATAGAGAATTTGTAATAATAACAAAGAAAATTTGTTGGAATAACAAACAAATCTATTACAGTAAATTTTATAAGAATACATTTAAAAATACGCTATAATCAGCTATAGCTGATTTGGAAAATATTTTGGCAATAAATCAGTTTTGTTATTGCAACAAAATTATTTTGTGAGAGCAACAAATTTGTGATTTAACCAACTTGTTAGTACAACTTTAAACATTTTGTTAATGCAACTAATTTCCTATAACTACACTAATTTGTTACATATTTTTCAGTTATCCCGTCTTTAGTTATTTCAACAAAATCATTTTTATGTATCAAATCCATCAAATTGGGAAACAATAACTTCAAGTGTCATCTCTCGTAGCGTAATTTGATAAAAAAGAAACATGGGGTGTACTGAAGAACTGTTAAAATGTGCCGGACTTTGAGTCGACGTCAGGACCCTTGAGGAAACCCTATAAAATACATCCCCAAGCTGCTGAGGTAGCCCGAACGAAATTTAATAACATCACCCTAGTTACACCTCAATGGGCACCTTAACAACCCAGTCGCTCGATGGATCCCGTCTCAGCTCCTGTGTAACCTTGCTCACTTGCTGTTACACTAAACTTCATTGGCGTCGTAGCTCCTTATCAACCCTGAACCCCTCGAGCCGCGGATATCTAATAAACCACCCTACAAAACTTACCCTTCGCGCCAACGATACACCCTCTTCTGTTGACGTGTTCCTGCATTTACCATCATACATGCCCGCATGATACACGATACACACGCCAATTGCCTGGAGTGGGAATTGACTGGACTGAACTGGACAGTGGCGCAACCTGTGGGTCAGCATGAGAACTCGCTCGCCAAAGGGTTAACGTATGCACCTACATGAGTATCAACGGGTTATCTGCATAAAGTTTCAGCAATTAGCCATCAGGCGGCGTTTTTGCGTTTTTGCGGGAGAGTAGCTTAAAAAGAGAAAGTAATAAAAATTTCAATCAAACGGTGAATGAATAGAATGGAAATTGATCAGTTGGGGAGGAGGGGGGGGGGCATGGGACGGACCAGAAATCTATCGTTTTCCAGGAAGAGCGAGAGTGACGCGATTCCGGGATGCTTATGCCCGGAGGGTGGTGAGTTCTATAGCGGAGACGCGAAGGGAAAGAGGAGGGGACGCAGAAGCTCCGTTAAGCCGCTTATCATGCCGAAACAATACACTGTTGGTGCACCAGTATCAGTTACTCTCTGTCCTCAAATGATCCCCGCAGGCCTAGCGCCTAGTCCCATCAAAATTTTCCAGGCTTTAATCCAGTTGGAATTTCAAACGTTTTAAAGTTTTTACAACCTCCTCTACTGTTTATTTTGTTGACTGACTGGAAAATATGGATAACAAACACTACCAACGGATAAAGAGAATTAATTTATGATAAATAAACTACTGGTGTACACTCAAAACCTGAATTACTGTCATAACATCGATATTTTGCCCATTTGGCGCCCAACCATTTTAACATTTCGCACGAAAAAAAATAAATAGTAAATGCAACATGATAAAATCATGTTGCAGCCAGATGATTTATGATGTTTTGGCTACATGACAATCATGTTGCGTTAGCATGAGAAAAATCATGTTGCAGCCAGATGATTTATGATGTTTTGGCTACATGACAATCATGTTGCGTTAGCATGAGAAAAATCATGTGTTAGCAACATGATCTGTCATGTAGCCTTAATAGCACAAAATTAAGCTGCATCAACTAAATACTTATGCTTCAGAAACATTATTTATAATAAAGTAACTAGGTTTTTAAGGATTTATAATATTGCAGCTGAAAATAAGAGTAAATTATCGAATTATACAGTTTGTAAACGATATCTTTTTTTATTCAAATTATATACAATTTTTCTCCTATTAAGGCTACATGAAAATCATGTTGCTGCCACATGATTTTTCTCATGCTACCGCAACATGATTGTCATATAGCTGAAACATGAAAATCATGTTGCTGCCACATGATTTTTCTCATGCTACCGCAACATGATTGTCATATAGCTGAAACATGAAAATCATGTTGCTGCCACATGATTTCATCATGTTTATTCAGACGGAAAGAAATAAATAGTAAATGTAACATGATGCAGTCTTGGTGAATAAACATGATGAAATCATGTTGCAGCAACATGATTTTCATGTTTCAGCTACATGACAATCATGTAGCGGTAGCATGAGAAAAATCATGTGGCAGCAACATGATTTTCATGTAGCCTTAATAGTATAAAATTAAGCTGCAACAACTAAATATTTATGGTTCAGAAAAATTATTTATCATTAAGCAACTAGATTTTTTCGGATTTATAATATTGTATGTAATATTAGTGTGTAATAGTGCTATCATGTTGCTGCCACATGATATTTCTCATGCTACCGCAACATGATTGCCATGTAGCCGAAACATGACAAATCATGTTACTGCCACATGATTTTTCTCATGTTCATTTACCAAGACTGCATCATGTTGCATCTACTATTCATTTTTTTCCGTGCGGCGTTTATCATCCCAACAAAGGTATCGCTTGATTCCTGGCTTATAGAATCCAAAGTATCTAAGATTCTGCACAATTTATGGAACTAAACGATTGAATCGATCAAGAACTTCCCGTGATACTGCCACAGCAAAGCTAAAAGTAGTCTATCTTCAAAAGTGATGTTTTTTACTTGAATGAGTTTAATAAAAAGGCCAGCTACTGTATTTAATCAGAGTCTCTGGGTAGTACATCCGTGAGAAAACTCAATTTTGAGTCTGACGGCAGTTCAATTTTGACACCCTTTACGGCTCGAGCGAGGGAATCAGTAGAAGTAAGCCACCAAGTAACGAATAAGGACGGAATATAAGGATAGAAGGAGCCACCCTTCTCATCTACCTGAATCTACCGAGGAATGGGAGCGGAGTTAGGTTGCAAACTTCGTTACCTATCGACAAGAAGACACGTTGCAAGCTTGGGTGCCTCGGCGAGAAGTGAATCAAGCGAGAGGAATGTGTTGAGGGTGTGCAAGGAGACCTAGGACGCAAGAGCGATAAGGATGGGAAATTCTGTACAAGGTACATCAGTGATAGAGCCTGGGGTGGATAGAAGACTAGTTTAGTGAGCTAGTAGATGTAGAAATTTAAAGTGATATAGTGCCTCGAGCTTGGAGCCAACGCCTAAGAACTTACCGGACAGTTTGAATCCCAACGGATCCTGCGGATGTCCGAAGGGAAATGGCCGTGGTCCGAAGTGGTAGGGATGAAAGGCCTGGTGTCCTGGAACGTGAGAGGCATGCTTTAGATTCTCTTTTTGATAATTTTGCTTTATGATAATTTTCAAGCTTTTGTCACATTTTTTGGTGAATTGTCCTTTAGGTAATCAAAAATAATGATTACTACTTACTTGTTTTAGATCTAGGCTCTCGTGGTCCATCGACGGTTACTTTTATCGCCTTGGACAGTGTCGCTACTTGGGGTGGTGATGTTTGCAGCATTATGGTCAGCGTGAAACTTTTTCCTGAAAATAACTTTAGTCAGTTGTTGGGATAACTGAAAAATATGTTATAACAAATTAGTGTAGTTAAAGTAAATCTATTAGTTGCATCAACTAAATGTTTGATGTTGTACTACCAGTTTGTTGAATCACAAAATCAATTTTTGCTCTAACAAAATTATTTTGTTGCTGTCACAAAATGACTTTGTTACTGCAATAAAATGATTTTGTTGCTGTTACAAAGTGATTTTGTTGCAATAACAAAATTAATTTGTTGCCAAAATATTTTTCAAATCAGCTATAGCTAATTATAGCATATTTTTAAATGTATTCTTATAAAATTTACTGTAACAAATTTATTTGTTACTACAACAAATTCTCTTTGTTATTTTAATAGAATAGTTTTGCTGTTTCATCAAAAAAATTTGTCATACTAATTAAAGTATTTTGTCGAATCTTAAAGATTTTGCTATAGTAACAAAACTGTTTTGTTGTTATAACAAAAGACGGGATAACTAAAAAATATGTTGTGGTAACAAATGAGTGTAGTTACAGCAAATCTATTAGTTGCATCAACAAAATGTTTTAAGTTGTACTAACAGTTTGTTTAATCACAAAATCAATTTATTGCTCTAACAAAATTATTTTGTTGCTGTCACAAAATGACTTTGTTACTGCAATAAAATGATTTTGTTGCTGTTACAAAGTGATTTTGTTGCAATAACAAAACTAATTTGTTGCCAAAATATTTTTCAAATCAGCTATAGCTAATTATAGCATATTTTTAAATGTATTCTTATAAAATTTACTGTAACAAATTCATTTATTACTCCAACAAATTCTCATTGTTATTATTAAAAATTCTCTTTATTATTTCGACTAATTGTCATTGTTATCCCAACAAATTCTCTTTGTTATTTTAATAGAATAGTTTTGCTGTTTCATCAAAAAAATTTGTCATACTAATTAAAGTATTTTGTCGAATCTTAAAGATTTTGCTATAGTAACAAAACTGTTTTGTTTTTATAACATATCAATAACTTTATAACCTAAATTTTGTTATCTAAACATATAATTTGTTATCCCTATGTTAACAAATTCATTTGTTACCACAACATATCTTAGGTTATTTTAACAAAATTTTTTTCTGCAATAATTTTTTTTAAATCTATTGTTTTAAATTGTTTTATCAAAAATTGTAATCATTTAAGATATTTTGTCCGGGGATATTTTGTCAAAGGATTAAAAATTTTAAAACCCAGTTGTTGTCATATTTTATCGCTTAACGTTTCATGAAATTTCCGTCTAAATGCATTCATCCTCCAGCCATAAACGTATAACCCAGAATTGTAGAGGCAAGACGGCTCGACGGGACGTTACGAACCGCGGGACGAATGAAAAACCATAAAGGTGCGGCTTTCGCTTTGGTTTCTCGGTTTCCCTCCTTTCATTATTCAAATCCAATTCCGGGAGCAATTCTCCAGTATTATTTCTCGGCTACCGCTATTTTTTCCAGCCACGGTTCATTTTATTCGTAAATCTCACCTAAGTTCTCTTTGTGCTTATAAAGGGCAGAATTAGAAAAAAATAAGAATCGAAAGTGTAAACAGTCGGTTGGGGAGGTGTAACAAAAAAAAAAGATGGAAAAATAAGAGACGTCGCGACAAATGGCTTGTACACCTTATAACAAGGCGCCAGCCTGGATAAATAGTGGATAGAGAGATGGGAAACTACAAATTCCACGTGGATGCCCAAATATTTGTATATTCACTGTTTAGAGGGACGTAAAAGTACGTTGTTTTATTTTATTATTGCCGGGCTGAGTACACGAGGGTGACGCTTTGGTTTTTATGGTGAACCACGACATTTAACACGGGCTTTATGCTGCTCCATACTCACACAAGCACATACGTAATTTGTCAATAGGTAAAGCGTGTGTTTATAACTAGCCTCTCTTTCTATGGTCCGCTAGCCGGACCATAGAAATTTCAAGAGTTCTTCTGCTTACAAATTAAGTCATTAAGGCTACTAAAAAATTTTTTTGATATACTCTAAATTGTTCTGATCTCTTCAATTTTTTATTTTTGAAACAACTTTAATAAATTTAGATCAAAAAATAATTTAACTCGCAGTCGTAGCGGATGTATAAATTTAGCTTTATCTATACGTCTCTAATGACAAGTAAAAGTAATTTTTTTTTAAGATAAACTGCTTAATGCGTTCTGTGCTCTTGGATAGATAAGACGGCTAATAATTTTTGGTGAAATTAAAGTAATATCACTTTTTAATTTTAAAAATTAACTTTAAAGGGAGTTTTAAAGTGTACTTATTGATTTTGATGGTAATTGTCAGCTTTATGGAGCTAGCTGACGCTTCAATGAGAATTTCACCCATGTCAGGTAACTTTTTAACTTTGTGGTTGCAATGATTATAATTATTAATGTAATTATTATTATTTTTCCTCCTGAGGAGAGTATCTGCTCTTTTTTACCGGTTTTTTTTTTTCTATTATTTACACTGCTGCTATTATTTTATGTACTATATTTTATATATTATGTTATACTGTATAATATATATATTTATATATTTTTTCTGTATCTTGGATGGCCGAAAGGAGCTTTGACTCTATGGCCAATTAACAATAAAATAATGATAATATTTATTTGTAAAATATTCCAGATCCGACGTATACCAATAGATTGAAGTATAAAGGCAGGTATAATGATGACCTACCATTCGTGATTGATATCTGGCGCCCAATTAATGTTCCTAAGTCGAATTAATGAAGCTGCGAAGATTTTTTGGAAGAAATTTTAAGATCATACAGTCAACGCTCTCTGTATTGGACCTCTCTGTATTTGACCGCTCTTATGGACAAGGACGAGTCAAATACAGAGAATGGTCCTGTATGGGTGAGTCAAATACAGAGAGCGTTGACTGTACCCGCATGAAAAAACTATATATGGCTGAACATATATGGAAAGTTATATGGGGAATATGTGATCATATATAGCGGCAAAATTATATATATAAAATAATAAATGTTTTGTTAATATAATGAAGATATATTTGATTCAATATAAGTTCAAATATATTAGTGCTGTATATTACTTAGTATATGTTATAAAATATACTATTATTATATAAAAATTACTTATATAGAAAACTATATAATAGATAAATATATTTTTCGTAATAGTATATTACACACCTAGGAAGTAAAGTAAGAATGTCTCAGACCACAGGTAATTGTTGGAAGAGTCGAAGCCGAGGTCAACAAACATGTGATCTGAGGCTTTCTTATTTACTTCCCGAGGAGTGTATACTATTTTTTTGTCCGACGAAGGCGGAAAGCGGCAACTTAGTTTAGCGCAGCGGGACGAAAGTTGCCACTTTCCGCCCGGAGGGCAAAAAATATATGTTGAGATAGATTATTACTGTATACTTTCATTTATAATATTTCAATTATATGGCAATATATATTATTTTATTATAAAATACCATGCATAATACCAGATATTTATGATATGTCGAAATAGGTCAAAACGGAAAGATTAAAAAAAAAAAAAAAAATTAATAGTTTGTCGTATATCTTAAGTTTCAAGAGCAACTTGATCAATCGAGTTTACGGTCGAAGAAAATCTGAATTTCAGTAAATTAGTAACACATCACGAAATATTTTCTTTTTTTTTATAACTTTTTTTCAGAGAATTATTTGGCCTTAGCATTCTATTGTAATTTTGGTACCAATGCCAATATTAAAATTATATTGAACATATAATTTAAAGTATATTTTAAATTATACTGAAAAATACATTGTTCTTATACTATTTATAATATAGTGTTGATTATAATATGTACGATATATTTAATCATATATAGCTGAAAATATAATTGAAATATATGTTATGAGTATAACATCAATACATAATACTACACATATCATTATTGTATATATGAAACGGCAAAATTTTGCATATGGGTCCTTATATAATCACATATATTTTTATATATGTAAAATATAATTTTTTGTACATGATGAAGGATATATAGCTTTTTCATGCGGGTATTGTGAAATTGTATGATAAAGAAATAAAATCTTAGAAAAATGTGAATAAAAATTTTTTTTAATAAATTTTTAATAATCCTTGTTGAGGAAAATGATGATAAAGTAACAAGCTGATAGTTTATTATAATTCGGTGACGTCACAACAGGATGACGTGAATTGTCGACGTTTAGGCGTTTTAGGGGCTGTTTATGAGGCATTATGTGTAACTCACTGGAAGAATTATCCCCTCGTAGCTTCAACATAACGTCAACCTCACTTTAAATACGTCTGAGATAAAGTTAAACACCATGCAAGAATATTACCGAGCATAAAACAACTAAGGAATACCAAAGAGGCCTGAAAGCAGTCGAGAGATTTTAAACTGCACAGAAAATAAAGATATCTGGATTCAAGAAATTGCACTGTACTTTTTTAACTATTGACATTTTTAAAGATATAAGCTCGTCCCGATGTTACACTCATCAAGAGCGTTCATTTGAGTACCCACATGCATTTTTATATATTTTTCATACATGCATATATATAATATACATAAATATATAAAATATATGAAAAATTGATGTGGGTACTCAAATGAATGGTATTGATGAGTGTAACGTCGGGATGAGCTTATATCTTTAAAAATGTCAATAGTTCACAAGATACAAGGTCATTTCTTAATTATGTATCTTATATATTGTTAAATTGCACTGTACTTTTTTAACTATTGACATTTTTGAAGATATAAGCTCATTCCGATGTTACACTCATCAAGAGCTTTCATTTGAGTACCCACATCAATTATTCATTTATTTATATATATATATATATATATATATATATATATATATATATATATATATATATATATATAAATATATGAAAATATATCAAAATGCATGTGGATTCTCAAATGAAAGCTCTTGACGAGTATAACATCGGGATGCGTTTATATCTTTAAAAATGTCAATAGTTCACAAGATACAAGGTCATTTCTTAATTATGTATCTTATATATTGTTAAATTGCACTGTACTTTTTTAACTATTGACATTTTTGAAGATATAAGCTCATTCCGATGTTACACTCATCAAGAGCTTTCATTTGAGTACCCACATCAATTATTCATTTATTTATATATATTATATATATATATATATATATATATGAAAAATATATCAAAAATACATGTGGGTACTCAAATGAAAACTCTTGACGAGTGTAACATCGGGATGAGCTTATATCTTTAAAAATGTCAATAGTTCACAAGATACAAGGTCATTTCTTAATTATGTATCTTATACATTGTTAAATTGCACTGTACTTTTTTAATTATTGACATTTTTAAAGATATAAGCTCATTCCGATGTTACACTCATCAAGAGCTTTTATTTGAATACCTACATGCATGTTTGATATATTTTTCATATGTACATATATATAATATATATAAATATATAAAATATATGAATAATTGATGTGGGTACTTAAATAAAAGCTCTTGACGAGTGTAACATCGGGATGAGCTTATATCTTTAAAAATGTCAATAGTTCACAAGAAACAAGGTAATTTCTTAATTATGTATTTAGAAATAGAGAATTTTTAGTCTGATTAATTTAAAATAAATTTCTTGAATTAAGAAAAATAATTTTTTTTAGTAATTTTTTTTTTCTGCGAGAAATATGAAACTATATGTTTATACATATCACACATCATACATTATAAATTTTACATCTTACATTATATTATAAGCTGGTGTATGTATGTGTGTTATGGATATGAAACTCACTGGCACATCGCACAGACGGAGTTTACCCAAGGATCATGCAGCGTTAAAAACTCCCCTGTTTGCTGGCAAAACGAGCCAGCCGTCGGAGGGTGACTTATTCAGGATCGTTATTCCACGAGTGTTTGTAGTCTTTTAAGATTCTGACGTTTTGACTGCCGGAATCACGAGCTGTATCACATGAGCTGTGAGAGAACAGAAAACGCTACCAGGGAAAGGCTACGACCGAATTAACTCTCGCATATATGCTCGGTTGTATAAACTAAATCGCGTGATCCAAAATATACACACATATGGTACACTTTTTTACGGGAGACGTCTTTATCAAACAGACTTACTTCGGTCTGGTTAAACACATCACTGGAGAAGCAATTATTTGAACTACGGCGTAGACGTAGTCGATTTATTTCAATCATTGGCCAAAATGGTCACTTTAATTTAAAAATTTCTCTAATTCAGTCCTAATTTATTATTGAAAGTTTATATTTTACTAATTTGTAAAGAAAATTTTTTTCAATCAATAAAAAAATCGATTTTTCTCTCCTAGTAACTTTTCAGCCGCACTAACTTGTATCCGGGTCAAATTTTGTTTTAATAGTTTTAACAACAAATTCATTTAATGTTTGTTATTAACTAACATATTTATTATTATAGTTTTAAGAAAAAATTTTGTTCATGTTCGTTATTAATTAACACCTAAGTTTATCAAGATCGTGTTGTCAGCATACTAAATCCTTTATTTGTGTTTTTTAATTAGTTTTTTGCACGCCTCATAGCGCGAAGTCCTTTCGAATGGCACCAACCGCGATGAAATCGGTTCAACCGTTCAAAAGTTATAAGAGGTTTACATACTTACACACACACACACATACACATCCACAGATTCGGTAGAATCTGGCGCCAAGTTCCGTTCAAAAATCCCGTTGTAAATGGAGCGCCAGACTACCGACTGTGTTTACTGTAAGCAGAACGGTATTTCGAGGTTGCAAAATTTTATTTAATTATATGGTTCTCCTTTTTCCAAAATGATATATTATAAAAGTAATTTATACTTTATTTTACTGATATTAATTAATTATAATCAATTATAACACTTAATTCACTTAAAATTATTAAATTTTATCAGCACAAACTATAGTAAGCCCAGAAATTTCGATCCTGACTTTTTTTCGATGGGGAATATCAGCGCCACAGACTAGATAAAATGAATATGTGTAGTAATCCTTCCTATAGACACGCAACTACAGTAAAAAAAAGTGATTCGTAGCTTGCATCTATGGCCGCCAGGGTGCACTGGAATTACATCTACATAAACTGTAGCTTCAAGGGGATAGTTTGCAGTAAAAAATGCAGTCAACACGAGATTTAAGTTGTTATCAATTGTAAATTTTCATTATAATTACAAAAAATACTAAAATCCGAACAAAAACAGTTTCACTGTAAAAAAGTCGCGCCAAGTCCACGTTCATAAGACTATTAGGAAAAAAAAATTTTTTTTTTCTTTACAAAAAGATACAAAATAAAAAAATTAAAAAATCCAAGTAACCGATATGATTGTTTATGATTTTCGGAAATTAAAAAAAATTTTATTGTAAATTTAAAAATTAAAAAAAAAATTTTAGAACGTACTTGGTGTGCGTCATTGTGTATTTCAATTTTTTTAAAGTCCTAGTAAATAGATTTTACGAATTTCATTAAAAGTAAAATATTTTGCAACCACGCACACTAAATACGTTCTAAAATTTTTTTTTTTATTTTTAAATTTACAATAAAATTTTTTTTAATTTCCGAAAATCATAAACAATCATATCGGTTACTTAGATTTTTTAATTTTTTTATTTTGTATTTTTTTGTAAAGAAAAAAAAAAATTTTTTTTTCCTAATAGTCTTATGAACGTGGACTTGGCGCGACTTTTTTACAGTGAAACTGTTTTTGTTCGGATACATACATACAGACATAGTGACACCCTCGCGGGAATAGTCAGGAAAGCTTCCTAGGACCTCAAAACGTCGAGATCTGATGAAAACTCGATTTTCGAAAAACGGGGTAAAACCAATAACTTCCCGATTTTTGAAAATTTTCAATTTTCTTAGCGGGAAGTTAAAAATAAATAAATGGGATTTCAGTTGGATTTGAACCTAGACCCCTAAGAATTTTAAAATTTAATTTATTATTTATTATTATTATTATTATTATTATTATTATCATTATGTCAAGCCTGGTTTGACCGTAATCGTGGTAGAATGGGACAAAACTCCACTAGTTAAGGTAAAAATGAGCTATCAATACAGCGCCAAGTCTGTTTTGACCGTAAAATTGAGATGGGAAAAAATTACGGTTAAAACGGAACTCGAATTTCGACTCGGGGGATGTTGTTAATGAGTTATTCTTTTATATTATAAGATAAATTTTACTATAGTATTAGTTTTAGTCACATAATTATAGCTTATAATTGATGGAATTCTAAAGTCAAAAAAAGATGTAAAATTTTAAAAAGTTGTTTTTGTTATTTTAAAATTTTAACGAAGAAAAATAAGCTCTGAATACCTTTTGATAAGATTTAATAGCTTAAATTAACATTAATATATATCAGCCATCTTCCGCAAGCACACGTATAAAATATTTGGATAATATTGAAACGTGAGGGAGTATTACGAGAAAAGTTTCACGACGGAATATCGTCGTTAAATGGACGAATGAATTTATTGATGATCACGAGAGCAGAAAACAAGATGAGTTCGATCCGAGTCCTTATACTGTCAAACTTTCGTACGAAAATTATAATACGGAAATAAAACAATAAGTATATATGTATACATGTATATATTTATTTATTCATATAAAAAAGGTAAATTATTGCTACCGATATAAGCAAGAAGCAGGAAAAAAGTGATGCTTAATCGGTAGAAAAACTCGGAGTAATGCAGTCATCCGCAGAAATCCCTTCTCACCCTTAGCTTTAGCTCCGAACTTAAGGGGAGCTTTTATTTTTAATTTTTAATTGGCAACAAAAATAATACCGAAGAGAGAAACAAAAGTGTCTTGGATTTTATTTGGGGTTTAATTGTTGCGATTACGATTTTATAAATTTATAAAACCTAAAATAAATTTTTTTTTTGACTTTATTCAGAAACCACATATTTTTTTTCTTAAATAAATAAAATATTATTTTATTAAATTGATGTTTTTGAAGATATAAGCTCATCCCGATGTTACACTCATCAAGAGCTTTCATTTGAGTACCCATATGCATTTTTGATATATTTTTCATATATACATATATATAAGATATATAAATATATAAAATATATGAAAAATTGATGTGGGTACTCAAATAAAAGGTCTTGATGAGTTTAACATCGAGATGAGCTTATATCTTAAAAAATGTCAATAGTTCACAAGATATTTGTTAAATTGCACTGTACTTTCTTGAATATTGAAGTTTTTAAAAATATAAGCTCATCCCGATATCATACTCATCAAAAGCTTTCATTTGAGTACCCACATGTATTTTTGATATATTTTCCATATATACATATATATATATATATATATATATATATATATATATATATATATATATATATATATATATATATATATATATATATATATATATATAATATTTAAATATATAAAATACATGGAAAATTGATGTGGGTACTTAAATGAAAGGTCTTGATGAGTGTAACATCGAAATGAGCTTATATTTTTCAAAATGTCAATAGTTCACAAGATATTTGTTAAATTGCACTGTACTTTGTTATCTATTGAAGTTTTTAAAGATATAAGCTCATCGCGATGTTACACTCATCAAGAGCTTTTATTTGAATACCCACATGCATGTTTGATATATTTTTCATATGTACATATATATAATATATATAAATATATAAAATATATGAATAATTGATGTGGGTACTTAAATAAAAGGTCTTGATGAGTGTAACAGCGGGATGAGCTTATATCTTAAAAAATGTCAATAGTTCACAAGATATTTGTTAAATTGCACTGTACTTTCTTAAATATTGAAGTTTTTAAAAATATAAGCTCATCCCGATATCATACTCATCAAAAGCTTTCATTTGAGTACCCACATGTATTTTTGATATATTTTTCATATATACATATATATATATATATATATATATATATATATATATATATATATATATATATATAATATTTAAATATATAAAATACATGGAAAATTGATGTGGGTACTTAAATGAAAGGTCTTGATGAGTGTAACATCGAAATGAGCTTATATTTTTCAAAATGTCAATAGTTCACAAGATATTTGTTAAATTGCACTGTACTTTGTTATCTATTGAAGTTTTTAAAGATATAAGCTCATCGCGATGTTACACTCATCAAGAGCTTTTATTTGAATACCCACATGCATGTTTGATATATTTTTCATATGTACATATATATAATATATATAAATATATAAAATATATGAATAATTGATGTGGGTACTTAAATAAAAGGTCTTGATGAGTGTAACAGCGGGATGAGCTTATATCTTATAAAATGTCAATATTTTACAAGATAAGAGGTAATTTCTTAATTATGTATCTAAAGATAGAGCATTTTCAAATGCAGTCTAAATGCTTATCATCATAAATTGACTATTGGTGAGAGTGATTTGAAACCTTGAAAAGGCACAACTCCAGGGCATGACCTTTCTAATGATACCAAATTTAACCATAAAAACTCATTTTATCATATAAAATACACTGTCCACAAAATTTTCCTTATTCTCTTAATAATATAGATTATTCAGCTTTAATTTTTTTTTTGCTGGTCCAGAATTTTTTTCTAAAGAAATAAAGAAATTTATCGCGAATTCTAATCTGTTAGCGACTTTTGAGACGTCCGGGAGTAAGCAAGCTTGAAATAAAATTATCATAACTGTGCAGGGGTGTGTATGGTCAACCCCTTCTTCACCCGGAGCGTTCTGGCCCCTCTAAACTCCTTGCATGTTTTATTTTTTCAGCAGACGGGGGATTAACGTCAACCTCGACGATGAGAATCCTCGACCAGCAGAATAACTGCTGCTGCTACTTCGGAAGCGAGGAGAGTAAGGAGGAAGGGGTGGCTTGGGGTGAGTGGCTCACATAACAATTGTGGATGGCGAAACGAACAGCAGAAACGCATAAATACTGGCGTTACCTGTGTTTTATTGCGAGGATAAAAATAAAAAGAAACTGATGCGTTGTAACGGAAATTTTACTTCACAATTTCTGCGATTGAGGAAGCGGAGTCGCAAGTGGAGGAAAGGGTTGTATCGACAGGTAGAATCCTGAACTATGGGCTTCTGATCGGATTGAAGAAAGCTTTCGATGTTATGAAAGTAGATCCGATTTGAAGACAATGATAAATTTTTTAAATTATTTGTCATGTTTATGTTTTTACAGATTAATATTTCTGCTTAGATTTATTCCAGATTTATTGAATTTTTTATCCCGTTTTTTTTTTTTTTTTTTTTCAAATCATATGTTGTTATTATCGATGAATTATTTTAGGTGAATTAGTACTGTATTTTTTGTCGATAGAATATTTATAGAAAATTTTATCTTCATCAAGTACACAAAAACTTTTTTCTTTTAGAATTTAAATATTAGAGATAAAAAAAATTATAATTTTTAAAACTTCCTAAGAATTTGTAAATTTAATCTTCGTAGAATAATTAATAAAAAAATTAAAAAACAGTAAGTTTCCGGGATTTAATTAAATAATTAGATAAAATTGTCATTTTTACATGAAATAGAGATTCCACCAGCCGGTATTTGGTTAAGAATTTAATGCAATTAACGATTTAAAAAAAAATTTATTTTCATTGAATTTGATTGAAAAAATAATAAGCTTTCGATTAAAACAATAAAAAAGTAGCTTTCCGAACGTATTACGGAGATATTTTAGATTTTTTATAAAAAAACACGGAACTCGCGTTCTTTCAAGTCTTGTACTTGACTTGGCAACACCGCTTGCGCAGTTACTCATGCGCATAAGTAACCGCGGTTTTTTAAATGCTAGAAGATCTTAGTAATTTTAGTTAGACAGTAAACATAAATAAATTTGAAGGTTAGGGACACTCTTTTTGTGTTGTCAAGTGTATACCGGTAATTCAGAGTGCTATATTTTTTATTAGTCAATTAAATGTTAATAATTATTTAATGAGTAAATTTATCGGAAATTTCCTCAACAAATGTTATTAATTAATTTAAAAATTAATTTTAAGATAACAAAAGTATTTCTACGTATTATTTTTTTATAGACATTCTTTATACTAGCAGGGTACTTAGATCTCCTTAAAGTTTGAAATTCCCGCCAAAATTCAAAAGTTTTGAATATCCCGCGGTTTAATATCTTCAATGGCGGCTTCAGTTCTAACAGCTGATTTCTCTCTCACCAGTTTTAAGAATTTTCCATCGATTATAATTAACTGGTACGGATTTGAACGACTATATTTTGCAGGTTCATACAATTAAGTAGTATTAATTCAATAAAATAGTTATTTTCGATACGTATGCGCAAAGGTAAGTATTTTGGTAAGCTTGAAGTGACGCCACAAGGCTGAAATTATGAGTGCTTTCTCAACAAAACCGAGTACGTTGTTATCGGTCGAGCAAAGCGAGACCAGATAAAACGTACGAGGTTTTGTTGAGAATGTATTTATAATCTCAGACGAGTGTCATCACTTCAAGTTTATTACCAAAATGCCAACTTTTGCGGATTTGTATCGAACAAAATTTTTTGTAATAGCAACGGCGAAACTCGGATTTGAGAGGATGCAAATAAAATTTTATTCATTTATGAACTGTCACACGTAAATAAATGACAAACTAAAATATTAGTAAAATTGCTTACAAGAATCGACTTGTTGCCAAGATTTTTTTTTTTTCGATTTATACTCTCCCTGGCGGACGATTGTAGGAAATAAACGAAACTAAATATCCTGTAGTACTTTTTAGCATCCATGCGGAAATGTAGAGACAGATAAAGAGAGAGATGTCACTTATCCTTATGTGTGCGTGAAAAGTAGACTTAACTATAGATGGCCAGATATCCATCATTTTACCCCTCCTAACTATAGCTCGAAAATCCAAGTTTCGTGGTTGGTGTTACAAAAAAAGTATTTCTACGTATTATTTTTTTATAGACATCCTTTATACTAGGATCTTAATTCCATTATCATCACTATCAAAATTTCTCAAATATTTTTTTTAAATAATTCAATATCAAAATTATGAAAAATTCATGATACTTTTCTTATAAAAAATTTAATTTCCTACAAAAAAGGTATCTTTTTTTCATATCTTCAATATTTCACCCACTTTGAGCATTTAAATAATTATTATAATCAAAATTGTTTTAAAAATCATTACAAGGTCGCGGGTTCGAATCCCTCTGCCGCTTTTTTTTTTTTTTTTTTTTTTTACAAATTTTGAATATACTTATATGTTATTTATTTAATTTATTGTATTGCACTATACTATAGTATTTCTCCTTTATTCTAACTACACTATTTAATTATTACTCATCAATAATATCCAAACTTTGTATTACTGCCATTCGACTAAGCCTTGGCATATAAATTTAATAAATAAATAAAAATAAAAATAGTCTTATGACTCGAAAAAATCCATCAAAACTTCTCATTAAAAATAATTAATACCAGAATTCAAGGATTAGCAAAAAAAAAATATTGAGACGGAAGAATAAATAGGCGATTACAATAGTTGCCGATCAACAGCAAGCGAGGGTCTACGGAATGGGAACAATCAGAGGCAGTACAGGTTACTCTTAGAATCTCGAGGCAAACCGTTACCTATACTCGTGATAGTTAGGGGCTGCCCGTAATGCAGTAATGAGGGCTTACTGCCATGGAAACCAAAGCCGCTTATAGCCAACCACTCTGGCCCCTTGCCTCTGTGTGCCACGGAAGCCCAACAATTCGCGAAATGCACATACGCGATGTCCTCCTCATCCGGGGAAAAAAACATTCCACCGGAAAAACAATCCTGGAGATTTTTTCTAGCTAAGCTCCGAGCTTATAATCGAGCGCCAAACATTATAAATGTTTTTTTAAACAAATACCAAAAATCATTTTTTCGACGTAACACGCCCCCTCGTTATAGCGCACTCAAAGGAGCTGTCATCCCCCTAAATCGGTCTACCGTGAAATAACGGGTGGGAAATTAAACGAATTAAAGAAGTCGTTAACAGTGAACGTTGAAGAAAAAACAGAAAACACTTTAAATAAAAATAAAACAAATCTTTTCAAGACTTGGGTCCCATCACTCAGCAGAGGTTCTTCACTCGATTTCCTCCGACGGTCTGTACCTTCTTTCTAACCGGTAATGGCTGTGATTATTAGGACGCATTATTTACAAGTCCAGACTCCCTAAATTTTTCTTTCAACCCTAGGTCGCTCGAGAAAAGAACCTCAAGACTTGCTCTCTTCTCTTCTTCATCCAGACATCACCCGGGGTTTAAGGTTTTCTCTTCTCAAGGAGAGATCTGAATTATTTACAACCCACCGAGATGAGAATTAAAAATCTCGTGTCCGCCGACGGTACGGCTTTGATGCTATGGAAATACGCTTTTAAATAAATACTGAAAAATTCACCGGCTTCGATTTACAAGGCTAAATATATTTGCTAGGTGAATAAGTGATGACAAGGAATCATCTTGCCTCTTCAAGTTCTAGTAAACTCACATGCATGACTGAAAATATGGTGTGGTAACAAATGTGTGTAGTTATAGCAAATCCATTAGTTGCATTAACAAAATGTTTCAAGTTGTACTAACAGTTTGTTAAATCACAAAATCAATTTTATTCTCTAAAAAAAATTTTGTTGCTCTCACAAAATAACTTTGGTGCTGCAATAAAATGATTTTGTTGCTGTTACAAAGTGATTTTGTTGCAATAACAAAACTAATTTGTTGCTAAAATATTTTCAAAAATTATAGCTGACTATAGCATATTTTTATATGTATGCTTATAAAATTTACTGTGACAAATTTATTTTGTTATTATTACAAATTCTCTTTATTACTTCAACAAATTGTCATTGTTACTCCAACAAATTCTCTTTGTTATTTTAATAGAATAATTTTACTGTTTCAACAAAAAAATTTGTTTTACCAACTAAAGTATTTTGTCGAATCAACTTAAAGATTTTGCTATAGTAACAAAACTGTTTTGTTGTTATAACAAAAGACGGGATAACTTAAAAATTTGTTGTGGTGACAAATGAGTGTAGTTATAGCAAATAGATTAGTTGCATCAACAAAATGTTTTAAGTTGTACTAACAGTTTGTTAAATCACAAAATCAATTTGATTCTCTAACAAAAATTTTGTTGCTGTCACAAAATGACTTTGTTGCTGCAATAAAATGATTTTGTTGCTGTTACAAAGTGATTTTGTTGCAACAACAAAACTAATTTGTTGCCAAAATATTTTCCAAATCAGCTATAGCTAATTATAGCATATTTTTAAATGTATTCTTGTAAAATTTACTGTAACAAATTTATTTGTTATTCCAACAAATTCTCATTGTTATTATTACAAATTCTCTTTATTACTTCAACAAATAGAATAATTTTGCTGTTTCAACAAAAAAATTTGTTATACCAACTAAAGTAATTTGTCGAACTTAAAGATTTTGCTTTAGTAACAAAACTGTTTTGTTATAACATATCAATAACTTATAACCTAAATTTCATTATTTTAACATATAATTTATTATCCCTGGTAACAAATTCATGTGTTACCACAAAATATCTTAGGTTATCTTAACAAAATTTTTTTTTTGCAAGGATAACAAAAAAGTAAGCTTACCTCTGCCACTGCGACCGACAAACCTCAGGTCGTTGAATTTCGCCACCTGGTTCTTCATCAACGCCGTCGAGTTCCTCAATTCCGCACAGCAGTTCTCATCATTTCCAGCTCTAATGGTGACGATGGTTCCATCCCCAACTTCTCCTAGAGCCACGACCTTGAAAGCCACCGGCAGCGTCTTGTTGGACCGCCAATGATTGGGCAAAACAGTGCAGACAACGTGAGGACTCCCTGGAATCAAAAACCCACTATTACAAATCATTTCTTGAAGCTCCCTCATCATCAGCGACGATCAAGAAACCTGTTCGGATAAGTTCTCCAGGATGCTCAGCCAGCAACCCATCAAGGGTCCGCTCCGCAAGAAGATCAGCCGTGAGCGCGTAGTCTGGAACAGAGCTTGCAGTAGTGGAAGGATTCTCCGCCAGATGCATTCTTCTCCGTGAAGATCCTCTGGTTTTCCTGAGCCTGGAGCTGATGGCGTTGATCTGCTGGTTCCCGTTTTGCGTGGGCCTAAGCCGGGCCTGATCCGGATAGTCTAGACCAAGAGGACGCTCCTCCGGGCGGACATCTCTCAGGGGATTCGTCATGAGACTGTCATTGGCAATTAATTCACTAGGATGAATCTGACAAGTTGTCCCGCAAACGTATTTTAAATTGAATTTGTTTTATTCAGCTCCCTTCTGCAAGTACAAACAACCGATCGCTTTGATCCTTATTTCATTATCCCGCGACGGATAAGTTTAAGACGGAAAGTTGTAGTAGCATCCGTTTGCAAATTCTTCTCTTCAATGGCAAGTCGCGGAGAAAATTCGTTTTATTGGAATCCGAAAGGTTCTTTCTTATCATTCCCTTTCCCGTCTTTGAGACATTCTCAAATAAGCTACCGTTTTATTAGCCGTCTTCTGTTTTGCTATTTACTTACACTGATTTTACTTTCGTTGGTTACGAATCACAAAACCGAGCTTAAATATGCTTTTAGACTTCCAGATGATGATGATGGTGCTGATGAATCATCACGGAAAGACGTTCAAAAGCTTATTGGGTGGACTTAAAGTCCAGAATTCTAGAAGCTGACCAAGATCAGCAAGAATCAATGATGAAAATCCTAGATGATGATGCTGAATTGTCCCAATGGTGACGTCTAGCAAGAATCACCGGTAAGTTAGCTTTGCCGACCACTAACGACTTCACTGGCCAGTAAATTGACCGCACTATCACAGCCTCACAACGAAAGCACAATCACAACCACGCTCGCGGAAGATGACTCGGTCGCAAAGTGGTTTGGCGGACAGTCAAGACACTTAAATGATCAGTGTATCCTGGAACTAGTTGGTTAACTGGTCGGTTGGTTAGTTGGTTGGTCGGAAGCTCGGGTAATATCCTCTCACTCGTCGTTCTCTCTTGAGGTAGTCAGGGTGTTTAACTCGCGCGGTCTCGTTTTGGGTACGGCGGTGGAAGGCGGTGGCGGCTTCTGCGGTGGAACCAAGCGGTGTGGTTGCGGTGTATTTTTGAGGCCGCCCCCAGCCCCCAGCTCCCAACTGGCAGAGAAACCCCCACAACTACCGAGCTGTTTTCCACAATACGGTGGGGGATTCGTTTTTCCAGCAGTGGGGAAAAAGTATCTCGAACTTACACACGCGTGGCAACTCCCACCACTGTCTTTCTCGCCCTCTCTTTTTTCCCAAGTCCGTTCAAATATAGATATACACATTGACATATCACATTTTTAACAAACCTCCTCGATTAACGCTCGATCTTTCCTTGTCTGTCTTCATCATCTTCATCCGCCTCTGTCACTTTCTTCGTCGCCCTTTTTTCCTTGTTGCTCCGTCTGGATAATGAACCTCGTTGCTCCAATCTGAAAAATAAACGGCAAGATATAGACACTGATAAAAATTAGCCACCATCATCATCACCATCAACACCATCACCATCACCATCACAAATCAACCACAATCCTTTTTACCAAATTCAAACTCGTCATTCTCACAAATATTATGCATCACTATTCTCACAAAATACTTTTCACTAGATAGCAAACATCTCGCAACGACACTGTCAGAAGGAATGAACCCAAACAAAGACGACCCTCGAATAGGGGCTAGAGGACTGGAGCAGCGCAATTCGCCAAACAAGGGTGAAAAATTTTCTAAAATTCACTGGCAATTCCCAGAAATGAGTCATGCAAGCGTCGAAACGATACTATCGATCAAAATGTATCTGCAGAATCTCGACCCCCAAAGCCCCCTCATAATCCTAAGCCCGTATGACCAACAATGTCCCCCCATCGGTTTGCTACCCTTCATACAGCCCCTCTTTCAATCACCACTCGTAATTTATTCCATCCACCAATGCTACTGGGTGTTCATCACTAGTTTACCAAATCACTCATTAAAATAATACTTAACCCCGTTAGCTTATTATTTTCATTGGAGCATCAACATCCAGTGTCGAGAGTTAAAACATTGAGCGCAAGGGGAATGCCGAGGATAAAAACTGGTTTATAATCGCTCGTATGGACAAAAATATTTTCAACGAGATCGTCGCGTTAAAATTTTGATATAGAGATAATGAACGAAATGCATTTCGATTCGAACCTGAGTGGTGCGATCCGTTCGATTACTTTTAATCCGAAAATAGTGTTTCAAGTGTTGTGCTATTTTCACCACCATTTTATATGATATATCTAGACAGTAATTTTTTTTTTTTTTTTTTTACACTACTCGTTATTTTATTTTACCATCCGTTTGTTTATTTTTTTCGCGATGTAATGATCACAATGACAGACACAGAGTGTTGGCTATTTGTGTCTGAAAAGTGATGAGTGCACACCAACTGGTAATAATCGGACTTTTACGTTTCAAATTAATTGGACCAATTACCGAGGTTGGACAATTACCTGGTGGCGTCCCAATTAGATTCCCGGATTGAAAGATTTGATCGACGGTTTTGTATAAACCGGTTAAGCACACACAAGCACATGTACACACGCAAACGTTATAACAATTATTTGTTTACAATCTAATGCCTAGAAATGATTCACATGGCGCCCAAAAAAAAAAAAAAAAAAAAAAAAAAAACTATTATAGGTGTGATGGCTGATAGGTGATGGGCGATACACCACCTAGGTGGTTGGTAGCACGTTTACCGAGACATGCTCCAGAAAAAGGTCTTGGGGGTGACCCTTGAAGGCTTAAGAAACGCCAGACAAAGAAAGGGTGAGGTTTGGCGGGCAAAGGGAGGAAGATTCAAGGAGCGAAGAAGAAGCCAAGCAAAGTTTCAAGGAAAGTGAGAAAGAGATGAGGGTCACCGGGGTTAAAGGGGTGCTAAAGCTGCGACACGGGGCGGCAACTTGGAGGCGGGCAGTTTTTACGTTATCTGCGCATGCGAAACTTTTATAACCCCTCCAAAAATTTGTTGGTGTGTGTTTGTGTTCTTAAAGGCTTCTTAGGATAAGTTTTGTCCCCGACGTGTTGACAGGACACCTTCAGAAGGGGTTGACTTGGTTAATGTCGACAATAGCTGGAATTTCCAAGCGCTGATGTAGAGAATTCTAAATCAAGTTACCATCATCACCATCACCATCACCATCACTATTGCTAATTTTACGTTGAACCTTGACCTTTCCTAATTCGGGTGGATCTATTTTGATGATAGTGGTGCATTCACGTCATCTGAAGGAGCCAGCGACCTGAAAAGCAGCTACAAAGCTAAATTAATGGGATTAACAGACAAGAAACCAAGAAATGACATGTAGGAGGAGGAATCTTGTTACCGGTGTCTTGGGGTTTCTTCAGGTATCAATTGGTGTGAGGAGAAGATCAATAAGCAGAATGGAAGTATCTAATACAGTGGTGGGTACAAGAAGCTACAAGACAGGAATGTTAGATATTTGATGTACGAGGAAGGAAAAAATATAAGAAAGATATAGGGTGGGGGGATCTTGTCATGAAGAAGAAAATACGAAAGTAAATTACCTCGAGGCACCCTTCGAGCTATGGGTTGAGGGGGTAGCACGCTGGGAGTGAGAGAGTGAGGTGTCGATATGACTATGACATGTAGGGAGTCTTAGTACTGTGTGGAGGTAACCCCTGGGGTTTATTACAAGGGTGGAATCAAATACACCGGGTGTCAAAAAATGAAACTCACCCCTGCTATTAAAGGGAAAATAAGACGGCAAGTTTACTGTCGGGGATGATCATAAAGTCGCTGTTTGTTGCATCTATAAGGGGTGGTAGCGAAAAATCTGGATTAAATTCTGGTAGAAAGTATTCTAATTCCATCTGATCGTAAACGTTTTTTACCAATTGTGTATAGTATGCCTTTGGTAATAAATGTCAGAGTGGGATTGATAGAAATGAAACTCTTTAGTTTATTGAAAAGACGGACCCAGTTGGGCGGAAAGATCGCGACAACCCTGGGAAGAAATGTCGGTGGTGTTTCTGGGAGACCTTAAAAGGGATGCCTGAGCCACGTTGGCACCCCATTCACCCATTCACCGAGGTGCTCGTTTGTTCCGTAATCTTTAAGATCGGATGGGAAGGGTTGAGGAGGGTGGATTTCACTTCGCTGATTATTTTTTGTCATCTCTGTCTAGCTTGGAGATATTTTTACACTGTTGGGAGTTTTATCATCAAGTTTTTGTTTGTGCAACAATCGGCGAAATGCTTCCGTGAATTTTATGCTAGCTGACAGCAGCATAAGTCTCTATTCTGGTGGAACTGAGAGTGCTGGAGAAAAGATAGCTTGGACAATAATTCTACGAAGCTTTTTGCTACCTCAAGACGGGCTTAAAGGGAGAAAATAAACGAGTAGTGATTAAATATTATGACCGTTGCACGAGTGCTTCACTGGCTTTGCCTCCAAAGACGTTACTTAGCATAATTAAAGATTCCCTGGTGCCGAAAATCCTTAGGCCCTAGCTCCCAAGTGTTGCTGACATTGAGATTTACTCGGGCTTGTTGCTTAAATTTAATAACAGAATTCTCTTTCTGAGTCTATTTCAGCTGATGTATTCTCCTAGCTGAGGTGATTTCCATTCGGTCCTCGCAAAGTGCCATCATTTCCCGTGGGACTCAAGCACCAGCTGGCCAATGGCTATGTCTGGTTCGGTTACTGATCGAAATTCCCTTAGAACCTCACTGATCATCAATACCCAACTGGGACACATTTATACCAAATATTCACTGCTTTGTCCGCTAGCAAATTACGATTTTATAAATAATTCCTTCTTAGATATTCATTCTTCAGGCATGCTTTGAATTCTGAATTTTCGTGTCCATAACTGCCTGGAGTTCACAACTATTTGGCTTTGATCCCTACCATTGACATGGGAAACTAATCAGAGGCTGCAACCTACTTTACAACCAATTCGAGCTGAAGCTACCCAAATTCAACGGGAAAGATATCGACCCCAAAGTTAAATTTTTCCCTGAAGAATCGTTAAATCTGATGATATTTTTTTATTTTACTTTTGATTTATGATAATTTTTTAAAATTGTTTTGGAAGATTTTAAAATTCGAACTTATCTCATAAATTAGGAAAAAGGTTGATCGGAATTGCACTTATTACGTTTTTGAGCTCTTCAAGGTCAAAAATATAATTTAGTGTCATTTTGAACTCTTCGAGCTCAAAAGTATGATCGGAGTTTAATAAAACACTATTTTTTGGATTTTCAAACCACGATAACTTTTGAATAAATCAACCGATTTGTATGCGTTTGGCGGCATTCAACGCAGTTTTTTCAGCCTCATAAAGAATATTTAAGTTTATATTAATCGAACCAAAAATTTCAAAGTAATTCCAAAAAAACATTTTTTTTGGTTTTTTTTTTTCGACAACGATAACTAACGAACGAATCAACCGATTTTGACCAGGCTGGCGGCGATCGACGTCATTTTTTTATGTCAAAAGTTGATTAGTTTTTGGAATCGATCGGCAAAGCCGTTTAAAAGTAATTCCAAAAAAAACCATATTTGAAAAAAATTTTTTTTGTAGTTTTTTTGAGATTTTTAGGTAGATTTCTATAGAAATATAACTATTGTAGCCGGTCTCATGTTGTAATTTTAGGAAAATTTTATCATAATATGTTTTATTTTATCGAGTAATGTCGAAAAATGGCATTGGCTCAAAAGTTTATATATGTATTTATGTATGTATATATATATATATGTGATATAACGCGCCATGTCAGCAGGATTGCGCCCACAGTTCTCAACCGATCTTTATGAAATTTTGTGGGCTTATTCTGTGGATCAATACCAAGATCAAGTTCAAAGATGAGCAAAATCGGCCGGTTAGTTTACGAGTTGTGGGTGTTTGAAAATTTTTTTCATTTTCAAAAAATTTTGAATTTTGTATTTTTTATGAAAATAATCTTCCAGATGTAAAAAATAGATAAAATCTATCAAATTTATCTTAAATTTCATTTAATAACCTTCAATTTAAACTATTATTTGTCTAGTTTTGATGATTTTTTTAATTAATTCCGTGAATTTGAAAATTTTCAAAAATTTTTCAATGAACGTATTTCAGCCCTTTTTCTTTAAATAATTTTTAAGCCATAAAAGATAGCTTGAATTTATCAACTTTATGTCAAAATTCACATAATTATCTTCGATTTGAGCTATTATTCGTTACCTTTTGATACTTTTTTCAATTTATTTCGGAGTTTGGAAAATTAAAAAAAAATCAAAAATAAATTAATTTTTAGCTATTATCATCAAATGACTTTCGTCTGTTACAAATCCTATTTTTTAGGAAGATGTCTTTGAATATCTATTGGTTGTAGTCGGTCTCATATCATTATTTGCAAAAATATAATAAAAAATAAATTTTAGGACATTTTTGCCTTTTAATAACGTGTTTTTTTTTCAATATTCAAACAAGAAATCTACCTATCCATGTCGGGTATGGCCAAATGGCATTTTTTTAAAATCTACCGGTTTAAATCGGTCCAAATTGTATTCAAAATCTAAGTTTAGTCAAACCCTCTCAAATGGCGCCAACTGCGATCAAATCAGCCAAGCTGTTCAAAAAATTAAACTCCGACTCCTATAAAATGAATCCCAAAATATATTTTAAAGAATCATAAAATCCAATAGAGCACATATATATTTAAAATTACCAACTACAAGGTACGATTGTGATCCACTTTAAATTCAAGTATCAGCCGACAATTTTCATCGTCCCATAGGACGTGTACTTTCACCACTATCGTCGCAAGGGTCTACTAGTCTGATTTCTTGGAGCACACATTCACACCCACATCAGAATTCCCAGAAGGGTAGTTTTAAAATTCATCCCCCATATGAAGACCACTGAGACGGTAGCTACACGCTCGTCATATCAACAATCTGAATCAATTGTAAATGTTCGGCAATTGTCGTCTTAAGTAATTTCAATTTTAATGTTACTTCAGCCTGATTTAATGGATCAGAAGTTAATTCAAATCTAAGGATCTCAAACTTTAGAAACACCTTGTTGTTATAAGCCTCCATTCAGCAAGGTGTACACCCCGGGACCCTCATATTCGCAAAGTCACAAACTAGCAATTTGATAAACCGTCACACGACCTAAACACAAACATCCCTTTAACTACCTCGGGATGTACCGCTGAAGGTTCTTATATATACAAAGAGCAAACATGAGAAGATTTAACCCACCATTACCATCATTCTACTGCTCCATAATGCCAATGTATTATCCCCGGGCTACATGACCCAGATGAGGTAACGGAGGCTGTAAAATAAAGAATTATAACGACACACTCACTCGTTTACATGCAAATACTGTCGCCATAACTTGCTAATGCAAAAAAAAAGCTAGGGGATGAAAGAATATAAAAAAAAAAACACAAAGTTAGATATCCAGCTATGGTATTTGTAGTTAGTTCCGGGCTGGAGACCAGGCTGATGAAGCCACTACTGTGAATTACATTAGATATGGAGATGTTGCAACGAGGGCTTCAAATAACTTAATTCTGTTCAATGATTCGCTTTTTTGTCATGCTTATCGCACAAGGGTCAGGTCACATCAGACCCTACAGCTGATCACAAATAACAATCAACATCAAAACCCCGGATTTAGACTTCAAGATTACATTAAATATCCATATTTTCCACGTAAGTCCAAAAAAAAGACCATTCGGCAGCTGAAATGGAAGTAGATTTCAATTTATTACTTATCAATCAAAATTACAATTGAATTTTAACGTATAATTTTTATTGTAATCACTACAATGATAGCGTTCTAATGAAAAAAATTAAATTAAAAATTTTATAAAACGAATGCAATAGCAAATTTCATAATTAGCATAGCGGAATAAGACATAATTTTGGGAGTACAGAAATAATATGATACTCAAATTAAAGCTTATTTAATGAGCTTTCAGATGCAATTTACAGAGATTCAATAAGTTATCTCACTCCAAAGTTATTCGAGTAAGAAAGTGAAGAAATATGAATTTTTATAATTTTAAAAATTTTTAAATCCTGGCATTTCTAAAATACTTGACCGATTAAGCTCATCTTCGAACTTGACTTCAGTATCTATCTGTAGAATAAGTATGTTGAGTTTGGTAAAGATCCGTTGTAAATTGGCGACGCTATCGTCGTGACAAGCCGCGTTATATCGCATATATATATATATATATATATATATATATATATATAACGAGTGTTTTTTCATGCCGTCTAGGTCAAATAACTAGTAGATATTGTTCAAGTTGTTGACTTGAACAACATCTACTAGTTATTTGACCTAGATGGCATGAAAAAACACTCATTATATATATATATATACAATTCGGTCATGAAAACACCTTTAGTAATTTAATAATATTGCCTAAATAAAAGTACTACTACCATCATAGTACGTAACTCGGGTAAAAGGGAAGGGATAGTAAAGTAAGTATTGCGAGTATAAGAATGGACTGAGAAAGGTGGATGGTGGAAGGGGCCCGGTAGCTTAACTGGTAGAGCTCCTGACATATTATCAGGGAGATCCAGGTTCGATTCCTGGCTTGGCAACCAACCCCATTTATTTTTTCAAAAGTCTGTCTTTACTCTCATTCAAAATAATTTCTTTAATTTCTTTCAATTAATTAACATCTTTAGTACTCGAATGGATACTACAAGCTTACAGCTTTACTAGTATTCAAGTTTGATGGATTTCCATCGAACTTATATACAGAGAGGATATCTCTCAACCAATAAGGGAAGATGGAAGTATCTATCTCTTGACTTGAACAACATCTGCTAGTTATTTGACCTAGACGGCATGAAAAAACACTCATTATATATGTACAATTCGGTCATGAAAACACCTTTAGTATATATATATATATATATATATATATAAACTTTTGAACCATGTGTACTTTCTGACTCAGCTCGTCGAGTTTAGTAGGAATATAGCAAAATTTTTCAAAAGTTTCGTCATGAGGACCATTGCAATAGTTAGATTTCTATGAAATCTACTAAAAACAGCTTTTTTTTTACTTTTTCAATTGATCAATTTAGTCATTTTTTTACATGACTGTATATGCTCATATCTGGTAAAAAATAGTCATATTTGCCTATCTACAACTTTTCTATCAAATTTAGTGTTGAAAATCGCCAACAGATGTCGCATGATCTCTTAATCTTCTCCCTATAAGAGACTTAAATTTAATAAGGTGAGTTCTAAATTGAAAATAATCATTTTTTTGACTTTCTACATTATTTCTTGAAGGTTTTGAGCTTAATCCACTACTAAGCCATAAAATGGTTCTAATTTATAGCCTAATATAACCATATTAAGCATAAAAGCAGAATTGATCCCAAAAATCAAAAAATGGGTTTTCAATTTTATCAAAAATCAGCAACTAGACTTACTCCTGAGTGAATTAAAACAACGTACTCCACAAATAACGTTAAAAATACAAAAAAAAAAAACAAATAGTGAAAGCAATTCAACGTACCAACCCGGTTAATTCGTATCGATCGTGACTCTTAATCCATTAATGAACTCACTAGGCGTTTTATCCCAGTTACGCAGCGCTTTTCGCAACCAGACGACATACCCCAGTTCCCACATACACCGCACTAGTATTTACTACGAACCATCGCTAAATCCATCAGATCAGAATTTCTAATTAAATCTTCATCACTAGACACCTCATAGCTAAAACTTTTACCCTCCTAAAAATCAATTGATAATATATAGCCGTCGCTTGGATCAAAATATGACGTAAAAAGTAACAGAGGGATGCAAATTTCTCGAATCCCTTTATCGTTCACCCAAACAAGACAACAACGTAGGACAAATTCCTAAAATATTTATCTCAAGTAGTGTTCGCCCCTTCTCAAACCACCTTGTCACACTTTCCTGGCAGCAACTTTCTACGGCAATATCTGTATCACGCCCTCTGCACATTACACTTGACATAAAAGTTGACGTCTATCGACGTATGACAAACACACCCCTGTCAACAGTGACACTAAAGAAATCCGAGGGCGTTCAATACATTGTCTATGTCTACGATAATGATTATCATCCAACGGGTGGTGAAGACGTTAACTCAGACTCGTTAGCGACTAATTTATTTTTCCGTTAATTGTTAAACTTAGATAGGCGGTTGTCGCGGGCAAGTCTGCGTAGATAATGGCGCCCAACCCCAGTTGGGTGTCTTTGGGTGAGATCAAGACTTTCAGGCGTTGGGGTGAGAATAGACAACTGAGAAGAAGCAAGAACAAGCAGAGGGATATAAGAAGCCAGTCCCAAGTCTCCCCCTTGGGATTGGGTTACCGAGATAATTAGAATGATGATTAGGCCAGATGACACGGCTCGTTGACCAGCGACTTGGCGCCACCCTTGTTAGAGCTTCGAGGGTATCAGCTAATGAAACGAAAAAAGAGACCGCAGCGACTGATCTGGTTTCTGTTTGCAACTGGATACCCTGGACAATTCGCTTGGATGATCATGATCATGATTATGATTGGCCCGAAGCAAATCGCGAATTCTAGGTAAGATATCTTCCTTGTTTTTCTACCGGATGGAAGGAAGGAAGGAAGGCTGCGTTGAGGTGCATGTTAATATTTGATCGCTCCTTGAGCGTGTGTCGCACACACACAGAGGTTCGTATGAGCACAACGACTGCCGCTCCAGATGCGGTGAATTATTTAACGACCCTCGGGGACACACGCGACTACGTGTAGGTACATGCCAATGCGTTAGCTTCGAGATTTCTCATACTTTTTTACCCAACCCCTCTGCTGTATGCCTAGTGAATATAGCATTCTATTTTACTTTAGTCTTAAGAGTTTTTTACTTTGGAGGATTGGTTTTTTTTTGCGTTTTAATAATAAAAATTTGCTTTGGATATCTTTGTTGAACAGTGTTTTTATTGTGGAGGCATTGGGTTGAGGATGCGGGTATCAAAATGACTTTCTTTTGTTTTTTGTAAAGTAAACGATTCGTTGGTAATAAGAAATTATAGTATTTACGTTAAATACTCATTTTGCAAAAAATTAAGTCATAATTTTTACTTATGCATCATTTTTTTAAGAAAAGTTTAGAGAATTTTTATTTTAAAACCTGTTTTTGCTAAATTAAAAATGGTTTTTTAACTATAAATTCAAATAAAAAATTAATAATATTTTTTGTATGAATTTTTTGATTCCCAATTTTTCATAAATAATTTATTTATGCCCCCGACTTATTTTTCAAAAATATCAATGATTTTTCTTTTAATTAGTATTTTTTTGGAAAAATTATATGCTTAATTAATCAATAACTTTTCAGAAAAACAATTAATTATTTTTTTTTTTTATAAAATTGAGTAAAATTTCGTAAATAGTTTTCTTTAAAATAAAAAACTTAATCGTACTTTTCTCAAAATTATATTAACAATTCCATTAAATAACGAAAAACTGTAATAATTATGATTAACAACCTTGCAGTCACTACGTGACTGCCGTGACTTGTAAACAATAAAAAATTAGTAAAACGGTTCACCCTAAAGGCCATCCCTGCAACTTCCCGCTAATTCCATACCTGGGCGCTTAAAATTGTACTTATGACGTTTTTGAGATTTTTGAGCTCAAAATATAATTTATGTGATATTTTGAGCTCGCTGAGCTCAAAGAGATAGTATTTTTAAGCATTTGAGCTCTTCGAGCTCAAAAGTCTGATAGAAGTTTCATAGAACACTACTTTTGGAATTTTCAAACCGCAATAACTTTTAAATGGATCAACCGATTTTCACGTGAATGGCGGCATTCGACGCAGTTTTATCAGCCTCATAAATAATTTTCAATTTTTAATTGATCGAATCAAAAATTTCGGAGTTATTTCAAAAAAACACTTTTTTTGGTTTTGTTTCGTTCACGGTATCTCGCGAACGAATAAACCGATTTCGACCAGCTTGGTGGCTTTTTATTGTATAGAGTTGATTAGTTTTTGGAATCGATCGGTAGATCCGTTTAAAAGTTATCCAAAAAAAACCACATTTGAAAAAATTTTTTTTATTAGTTTTTTTAAGATTTCTCAAAATCTACTGATCCGAATTGGTCCAAATTATACTCAAAATCTAAGTTTAGCCAAGCCCTTTCAAATGGCGCCAACTGCGATAAAATCGGATGAGCCGTTCAAAAGTTATAAGCGGTTCACATACTTTCACACACACACACAAACACACACACACACATACAGATATAGTGACAACCTGGCGGGGATAGTCACGGAAGCTTCCTGTGACCTTCAAACGTCGAGATCTGATGAAAACTTTTTGCAAAACGGGGTGAAAACAATAACTTCCCGATTTTTGAAAATCTTCGATTTTCTTAGCGGGAAGTTAATAAATAAAATTTTACTTTATTAAATACTGATTTTTGTTAAATTGCATTGTACTTTCTTAAATATTGACGTTTTTGAAGATATAAACTCATCCCGATGTTACACTCATCAGGAGCTTTTATTTGAGTACCCACATGCATTTTTATATATTTCTCATACATACATATATAATATAATATATAAATATATGAAAAATTGATGTGGGTACTCAAATGAAAGGTCTTGATGAGTGTAACATCAGGATGATCTTGTATCTTCAAAAATGTCAATAGTTCACAAGATATAAGGTAATTTCTTAAATATGTATCTTATATATTGTTAAATTGCACTGTACTTTCTTAAATATTGACGTTTTTAAAGATATAAGCTCATCCCGCTATCGGACTCATCAAGAGCTTTCATTTGAGTACCCACATGCATTTTCATATATTTTTCATATATTCATATATATATAATATATATAAATATATGAAAAATTGATGTGGGTATTCAAATAAAAGGTCTTGATGAGTGTATCATCGGGATGAACTTATATCTTTAAAAATGTCAATAATTCACAAGATACAAGGTGATTTCTTGATAATGTTCCTAGAAATAGAGCATTTTTGCACGGAGCCTAAATACTTATCATAATATATTAAATATCGGTGAAAATGATATAAAACCTTAAAAAGGCACAAATTCAAGTCAAGACTTTTCCGATATTAAATTTAACCATGAAAACCCATTTTATTATATAAATACACTGGTTACAAAATTTTTCTTATTCTCTTAATATAGATTATAATACTCTAACCGATATTCAAGATTATATCCTTAAAAAAAAACTCTATCGGCGGAACCTTGAACCTTCTAATCAATAATTCTCTTTTACCTACAGCTAACTCACTTTCCAAACGTTTACTTCCTTATCAACAGACACTCTTCTTACCGACTATAAATACAAATAAATGCTACTGTACCTACAATTGAGTTTCTACCGGCAAGAAAGGGAATTATTAGCGATATTGATAATTTTAAGGAAGTTCGAGCGAATCTAATGTAAAAAATAATTTCCAACTTTGACTTTTGAAATTAAGTATATGTATAAATAAATATGTCATTCATCTAATCCCAAAATTTAAAAAAGATTCACCGTTTAGTTACATAGATATTAAATTTAAAAAATCACATATTTTATCTCCTTATACACGGGCTCTTATGGCGGACAAACTTATGTCGAGACTTTAATTATTTATTTCAATATCAACCTCCCAACTTTAACGGATAACAAACTATCCACAAGAAACTTGGATTATTGCAAAATATAAAAACAATTTAATAATAATACATTACCGATATAATTTTTGAAATATTTAAAGTCAAATTTTATGTTTGTAACTCGTTTATCGTCAGCCATTTATTCGAATAAAGATTTGACAACATCGCGTCAACAGCTGAAAAAAAAGAAAAGGATAGAAGTATAGTTAAAGAGAGAGAAATGTTTAACTCACACACTCATCCACGTTTCTGTTATAGGTATAATTAAGCGAGCTATTGCCAAATCTGTTTATTTATTCCGGCAAGTAATAAATACGAAAGTCAATTTATTACTTGACTTAATTAAATAAGTAAAAATTATCAATTATTAAATTGTTTAAATTATTTTAAATTAAAATAACGAATTTTGACAAATATTGGGAAGACTAAAATTAAAAAAAAATTTTATTATTATTTTGACTCATTAGTTACGCTCGAACTTTCTTTAAATGATAAATTTACATAATATTCTCTATGCTATAAAATTAATCTCATAAAAAAGAAAAAAAATTAGGAAAACGGTTGACCCTGAAGGCCATCCCTGCAACTTCCCGCTAATTCCATACTTAGGCGCTTAAAATTCCACCAATGACGTTT
This sequence comes from Cotesia glomerata, assembly GCF_020080835.1. Classification (NCBI taxonomy): domain Eukaryota; kingdom Metazoa; phylum Arthropoda; class Insecta; order Hymenoptera; family Braconidae; genus Cotesia; species Cotesia glomerata. Next base: position 25,450,652 of record NC_058164.1, read on the forward strand.
TTGAGATCTTCGAGCTTAAAAATACAATTTATGGGTTATTTTGAGCTCTCCAAGCTCAAAGAGATTGTTTTCCTATGCTTTTGAGCTCTTCGAGCTCAAAAGTCTGATAGAGATTTGATAAGACACTATTTTTTGAACTTTTAAACCGCAATAACTTTTGAATGAATAAACCGATTTTCACGCAGTTGGCAGCATTCGACGCAGTTTTTCAAGCCTCACAAAGAATCTCAAATTTTAAATTGATCGTGCTAGGAATTTCGGAGTTATTCCAAAAAAACACTTTTTTCGGTTTTCTTTCGTTCACGATATCTCTCGAATGAATCAACCGATTTTGACCGGACTGGTGGCGATCGACGTGGTTTTTCGAGGTTAAGAGCTGATTAGTTTTTGGAATTGAACCATCAAGCCGTTTAAAAGTTATTCCAAAAAAACCACATTTGAAAAAAATTTTTTTTTCAGTTTTTTGAAGATTTCTCAAAATCTATTGATCTGAATCGGTCCAAATAGTTTTCAAAATCTAAGTTTGGTCAAGCCCTTTTGAATGGCACCAACCGCGATGAAATCGGTCAAGCCGTTCAAAAGTTATAAGCGGTTCACATACTTTCACACACACACACACACACACACACACACACACACACACACACACACACACACACACACACACACACATACATACAGACGCCATGACAACCTCTAATAAATTTTATTTTTGATAAGTTTTTGTTCATTTTTAAGTAAATCCTAAAATATAGCCGTTCTGCAGTAATAGGTACGCAGTAACTGGATCAGTTGCAGTAATGGACACGCAGTAATAGGAGCAAGCTACTTTAAGACCTGCAGTAATACATGCATTTAGACTTCTTTTTAAATGCTTATTCTTTAACGAAAATATTTGTTTCTCTCATTGTTGATTTTATTTTGGGTTAATAATGAGTCAAACTTTTGTTTAAAAAAAAAAGTTATTATTATCTTGAGAAAATTTTATTAAAACTGGGCACCGTGTGAATTTAGATTTTCACAAGGTCAAGTTCAATTTGCAAAACACCGAATATTGTATTAAGCTTGAACCGTCAAACGGAAACGGCAGGTCTTTGTCCTATCGGGATCATTCACTTTATTCTTTTATCCAATTTGTTTTTTTTTTTTTTTTAAACAAATCGTGCTATGGGTCTTAATGTTCCAGAAAAATAATGTAAAATATATATAAATCCTGTAAATTCTAATTTTTTTAATTTAATTTTCTGTACTATGACTTTAAATAGTGAAAAATAAAAACTAAGCAAGAAATAAAAAGAGATTTTTAATTTCCTGCTACGAAAATCGAAGATTTTCAAAAATCGGGAAGTTATTGTTTTCACCCCGTTTTGCAAAAACCGAGTTTTCATCAGATCTCGACGTTTGAAGGTCACAGGAAGCTTCCCTGACTATCCCCGCGAGGTTGTCACGGTGTCTGTATGTATGTGTGTGTGTGTGTGTGTGAAAGTATGTGAACCGCTTATAACTTTTGAACAGCTTGACCGATTTCATCGCGGTTGGTGCCATTCGAAAGGGCTTGACCAAACTTAGATTTTAAAAACTATTTGGACCGATTCAGATCAATAGATTTTGAGAAATCTTCAAAAAACTGAAAAAAAAATTTTTTTCAAATGTGGTTTTTTTGGAATAACTTTTAAACGGCTTGATGATTCAATTCCAAAAACTAATCAGCTCTTAACCTCAAAAAACCACGTCAATGGCCACCAGTCCGGTCAAAATCGGTTGATTCGTTCGAGAGATATCGTGAACGAAAGAAAACCAAAAAAAGTGTTTTTTTTTGGAATAACTCCGAAATTCCTAGCGCGATCAATTCAAAATTTGAGATTCTTTGTGAGGCTTGAAAAACTGCGTCGAATGCTGCCAACCGCGTGAAAATCGGTTTATTCATTCAAAAGTTATTGCGGTTTAAAAATTCAAAAAATAGTGTCTTATCAAATCTCTATCAGACTTTTAAGCTCGAAGAGCTTTAAAGCATAGGAAAGTAATCTCTTTGAGCTCGGAAAGCTCAAAATAACCCATAAATTGTATTTTTGAGCTCGAAGAGCTCAAAAATGTCATTGGTGGAATGTTAAGCGCCTAAGTATGGAAGTAGCGGGAAGTTGCAGGGATGGCCTTCAGGGTCAACCGTTTTTCTAATTTTTATTAATTAATAACAAATTGAATAATTGTCATACATATAAAACCACTATGCAGTTATTTTCCGAAAAGTTTAAATTAACAGAAATAATTTTTTTTTAATCAAAAAAGTCATAACCCATTTATTGATAATTAAAAGAAGAAAATGTGCAGTAATACCTACACCTGCAGTAATACCCACACTTACCCTAGAGCAAGAGGCAAAAAAGAAAATGTTTGTACAAAGAATTTGGATTTACGAAATTAGTTAAATGGGCAGATGTTGATCCAACGTTAAGCGGGCGAAGAGTGGGCAGGTGTAAAGCGCTCGAACAGGTGAATGCATAAGCATAAACATAGTTTTTTAATTCTTCCTTCTGTTTAAGAATAATTGCGATAGGAGAATTATCCAGTCACGAAAGCAATCGTATGCACTACCGCACATGTATGTATGTATGGATGTTAAATTATATTAAGACGCTTTGAATTCTGATCGCGGGACACACAGTTGTGGTTGTTAAACATGCACTCTGTTTGAGTTTTAAAGCGTACAATTGTTATGTTGGGAACAAAAATAATTACAAATTTTCTCAAGACCCGCTAAGATTTTCAATTCGATATCGAGCTGCGTAGAACTTGAGACAACACCAGTACAGTGACGTTCGAGAATTATTTTGTACTATGAATACAAATAATCCTTTTTATGGGTGTTATAACCTTCAATGACCATGTCGCGGAATATTTAATTCTCCTGGGAAGGTTTTTTATAAAACACTCTGCTGTAGGTTGATTTTATAAATGTTCAATATTTTTTTAGAATTTTATAGAAATTTACAATGTTAATAGAAATTAATACAGTAATTTTTTGGACAATGATCAAAGTAAAAATTAATTATGAGCCAAATTAGTTAAATAGTTCAAAAATTACAATTCCAAATTTTAACTAATCAAACTTTCATTACTTTTTTTCTGAAAAACATTTTGAACGCAATTCTCGTTCAAAATTAATTAATTTTTATGATTTTTAAACAAATATTATTATTTATTTGTTTAAAAATTTTAGTAGAAATTTATGCAATTTTTTTTTAAATATTAAAAATTTTTTATTAAACTTAAAAAGGTTATGGGTAATTCAATATTAAATCGTACAATAATTGGAATCGACTCTTTTTAATTTGGACAAATTTTGTTCAGAAGGTTTCTGTTATCATATAAAGAAGTTCTGCTGAAGGAAAAAAAATAAAAAAATTTTTTTCAAAAGATCTGCAAATTCAAAATTTCGCGATTTTTACAGTTTTTCAATTTTATTTTTGTAATATCTCCAACGCTATTATAGATACAGGAATGGCCATTGGTTTGTTCGAAAGAGGTTACTTGGGGCTATTGAAAAAAAAATATTTTAGAATAAAATTTTGGAAAATGTTAAATTTGTAAAATTTTGAATTTTGGAAAATCGTCAAAAATAACGAGCGCCATAAAAAATTTGACTCAACTTTTTTAACTTCCCGCTAAGAAAATCGAAGGTTTTAAAAATCGGGAAGTTATTGTTTTCACCCTGTTTTGCAAAAATCGAGTTTTTATCAGATCTCGACGTTTGAAGGTCACAGGAAGCTTCCCTGACTACTCCCGTGAGGTTTTCACGGTGTCTGTATGTATATGTGTGTGTGTGTGTGTGAAAGTATGTGAACCGCTTATAACTTTTGAACGGCTCATCCGATTTTATCGCGGTTGGTGCCATTTAAAAGGGCTTGGCCAAACTTAGATTTTGAGTATAATTTGGACCGATTCAGATCAGTAGATTTTGAGAAATCTCAAAAAAACTAAGAAAAAAAATTTTTTAAATGTGGTTTTTTTTGGATAACTTTTAAACGGATCTACCGATCGATTCCAAAAACTAATCAACTCTATACAATAAAAAGCCACCAAGCTGGTCGAAATCGGTTTATTCGTTCGAGAGATACCGTGAACGAAACAAAACCAAAAAAAGTGTTTTTTTGAAATAACTCCGAAATTTTTGGTTCGATCAATTAAAACCTGAAAATTTTTTATGGGGCTGATAAAACTGCGTCGAATGCCGCCAACCGCGTGAAAATCGGTTGATCCATTCAAAAGTTATGGCGGTTTGAAAATTCCAAAAGTAGTGTTCTATGAAACTTCTATCAGACTTTTGAGCTCGAAGAGCTCAAATGCTTAAAAATACTATCTCTTTGAGCTCAGCGAGCTCAAAATATCACATAAATTATATTTTGAGCTCAAAAATCTCAAAAACGTCATAAGTACAATTTTAAGCGCCCAGGTATGGAATTAGCGGGAAGTTGCAGGGATGGCCTTTAGGGTGAACCGTTTTACTAATTTTTTATTGTTTACAAGTCACGGCAGTCACGTAGTGACTGCAAGGTTGTTAATCATAATTATTACAGTTTTTCGTTATTTAATGGAATTGTTAATATAATTTTGAGAAAAGTACACGGAAAGAAAATTGAAGGAGTTTTTACTATTTTACTATTGTAATTTTTACTAAATAAAATAGTAACGGTGGACTATACTTCTCATTTAGTAATTTTTACGATCTACTATTGTAAATTTTATCCAGCAAATAAGACTAGCAAGAGTCTTAAAAAGTCGAATACTATAGAGCAAATTATACAATATGTGTTTGTGAACTTTACAATTCAACTATTGTAAAAATTCACAGTTGGTTTTTTTAAAAGAAATATTAGGGAGGGAGAGAGATAGAAGGTTGGACTAATTGGTACCTGTACAGTAATCGAAAAAAGAAACCGACATTTTCGTACTATCTGGGAATCGAACCCAGAACTCTGTGTTGGCAGCCAGAGACTCTCCCTCTACGCTATCCGAGGTAAATTAAGACCCATATCCTTTAACATTTACATAAACTCGGAGTCTAGCGCTGTGCACGGCCATCACTCACACTAATTGAGAAACATTCCAATTCAACTATTGTAAAATTTGCTATAGTTCTATTGGAAAGATACAGAGGCAGCACTGGAAATTTTCATCTCTTACTTTTTACAATAGTAATATCGTATTTTATCATGAATAAATAGTATTTCTTCTTCTAAAATATTTGACAATTAATAGTAATAAAAGTATAGTCCAGCTTTACAATAGTTGTATCGTAAATTTTCCCAGAAATTTTTTCCCGTGTAGGATTAAGATTTTTATTTTAAAGAAAGCTATTTACGAAATTTTACTCAATTTTATAAAAAAAAAAAAAAGTTAATTGTTTTTCTGAAAAGTTATTGATTAATTAAGCATATAATTTTGAGCTCAAAAATCTCAAAGACGTCATAAGTACAATTTTAACCGCCCAGGTATGGAATTAGCGGGAAGTTGCAGGGATGGCCTTTAGGGTGAACCGTTTTACTAATTTTTTTTTTTGTATAGTACCTTGTACTAATTTTAAAAGATCCTGATATTTTTAAAACGGGGTTTTAGTTTTTTTTCAAAAATGTGAATTTTTGAATTTCAAAAACAAATTTTTTTTTGTTTTTTGCAACTTCTAAATAAGGTAAAGTTATGCAGATGCATAATATCGTAATTTTAAGCATTTATATATCAAATGCACGATGTGGAAGTATTAAATAATAAATTAATTCAATTTTTTTTATTTTTTGGACATAGATTGATCCTTACTTTAATTTTTCAATTTTTCATAATGTAATAAATATAAATATAAAATTTTTTTTTCATCTTATTTTGTTAATAACAATTGCAATTTTTTGCCTGCACCAAAATCCTTCAAAAACATTTTTCTAAAGGTGATTCCGAATCGAATGTGCCATCACTCATATTTTTAGGACCTTTATCTCTATTTTTCACATTTTTGAACTTGTTGACTAGACTATGAATAACTTTATTAAAAAAAATACGAATTAAATTAATTAAAAATGTTCTTCTGCAAATTTTTCAGTGTCTTGCAAATTAAAAAAATTTTTCTAATAAAATTATTCAAATTTATTTGAAAATTTTAAAAAATTCAAATTTTGGTTTTTTCTGCGTAAAAAATGATCAAATTTTCCAGCTTCATAAAATAACTTAAGGAACCAATAAATCGCGATATCAAAGATTTAGGTCTTCTGGTAATTATTAAGAGCAGCTATAGCTGCTTAATGAAATACAAATGGCTTTCTCCGGGGTATATATTTGTGGCTTGCGTATTATCTTTTTGTCCATAAGCCCCAGGCTTACATACATCCAATCCCGGTATATATCTATATACATAAACATCTTAGAAGTAAAGTCTCGTCGAGTTTCGGCGTGTCTCGAGAATCGAATTAATTGGCCGCGAAAACCAGTTTGGGATCTACCGGCTGTAGTTTACTGGTTGTAAAAATTCTGCGGTTCTTCCGCAGCCCCCAGGCAGAAAGAGAGGCCCACTAAATTAATCTAAATCAACACTCACATAGATAATTCCAAATTTCCTATCAATTAATTTTATTAAAAAAATTTTGATAGGAAAAATAAAAATTATATTACAGCCGACAAGTTGGACAATTAAACTATATTAAGCATGATGAAATTAAAATAAATAGACAATGATTAACTCGAATAATAAACAAATCAACGACGGAAAAAAATCGGAGGGAAAAGTAGCCATAGGATGAAGGAAGATAAAGACATAGAGGAATATCATAACAGACAAAGAAGAGGATGTCAATTGTAAACGCAGCTGGTCGTTGCGTACTTGCCCTTGCCGCAAAAAGAACTAGACTATATATACCTCCCAATATATTCCCAGTGGGAATAGAAGCTATGACGTAGCCTATTACTATTATATTATTGTTATTACTACCTCTGTCGAGTAGCATATAGTATAACAGACTGGGCACTAGACCTTTCGGCATCGCATTGTAACTCTGTATTTGTATGCGTTTATATACTTATTTGTTATGTGCTAGTGCATGTGTGGAGGTATAATGTATGAGATCTTACAAAGTATATCCCTAAAGAAAACATTTGCCCAAATATCTTTGATTTTTCCGATCAATTGTTACTTATGATTTTTACGCATTCCTGGCATACTTATTTCGGGACTTTATCGGTGATAATGCAATCCGAACAAAAACAGTTTCACTATAAAAAAAATCGCGCCAAGTCCACGTTCATAAGACTATCCGAACAAAAACAGTTTCACTGTAAAAAAATCGCGCCAAGTCCACGTTCATAAGACTATTAGGAAAAAAAAAATTTTTTTTTCTTTACAAAAAGATACAAAATAAAAAAATAAAAAAATCCAAGTAACCGATATGATTGTTTTTGATTTTCGGAAATTAAAAAAAATTTTATTGTAAATTTAAAAATTAAAAAAAAAAATTTAGAACGTATTTAGTGTGCGTGGTTGCAAAATATTTTACTTTTAATGAAATTCGTAAAATCTATTTGCTAGGACTTTAAAAAAATTGAAATACACAATGACGCACACCAAGTACGTTCTAAAATTTTTTTTTAATTTTTAAATTTACAATAAAATTTTTTTTAATTTCCGAAAATCAAAAACAATCATATCGGTTACTTGGATTTTATTTTGTATCTTTTGTAAAGAAAAAATTTTTTTTCCTAATAGTCTTATGAACGTGGACTTGGCGCGATTTTTTTACAGTGAAACTGTTTTTGTTCGGATTTTAGTAATTATAATGAAAATTTACAATTAATACCAACTTAAATCTCGCGTTGGCAGCATTTTTTACTGCAAACTATCCCCTTGAAGCTACAGTTTATGTAGATATAATTCCAGTGCACCCTGGCGGCCGTAAATGTAACCTGTGAATTACTTTTTTTAACTGTAGTTGCGTATCTATAGGAGGATTACTACACATTTTTATTTTATCTAGTCTGTGGCGCTGACCTTTCTCCATCAAAAAAAAGTTAGGATCGAAATTTGTGAGCGAGCTATAGTATGTGCTGATAAAATTTAATAATTTCAAGTAAATAAATTGTTATAAGTGAATATAATTAATTAATACGGTGAAATAAATTATGAATTACTGTTATAATAAACAAATTGGGTAAAAAAAGTATTTTAGAATTAAATAAAATTTCGCAGCCTCAAAAAACCGTTCTGCTCACAGTAAACACAGTCGGTAGTCTGGCGCTCCGTTTACAACGGATTTGAACGGAACTTGGCGCCAAATTCTACCGAATCTGTGGATTAAGAAAAAAAAAAATTTTTTTTTTCTTTACAAAAAGATATAAAATAGAAAAATTAAAAAATCCAAGTAACCGATATGATTGTATATGATTTTCGGAAATTGTTTGTAAATTTAAAAATTAAGAAAAAGATTTTGGAACGTATTTAGTGTGCGTGGTTGCAAAATATTTTACTTTTCATGAAATTCGTAAAATCTATTTACTAGGACTTTAAAAAAATTGAAATACACAATGACGCACACCAAGTACGTTCCAAAATTTTTTTCTTAATTTTTAAATTTACAACAAAATTTTTTTTTAATTTCCGAAAATCATATACAATCATATCGGTTACTTGGATTTTTTAATTTTTTTATTTTATATCTTTTTGTAAAGAAAAAAAAAATTTTTTTTTTTCTTAATAGTCTTATGAACGTGGACTTGGCGCGATTTTTTTACAGTGAAACTGTTTTTGTTCGGATTTCAGTATTTTTTGTAATTATAATAAAAATTTGCAATTGGTACCAACTTAAATCTCAAGTTGGCTGCATTTTTTATAGCAAACTATCCCCTTGAAGCTACAGTTTATGTAAAAATAATTGCAGCGCACCCTGGCGGGTGTAGATGCAAGCTGTGAAATTTATATATCCACAGATTCGGTAGAATCTGGCGCCAAGTTCCGTTCAAATCCGTTGTAAACGGAGCGCCAGACTACCGACTGTGTTTACTGTAAGCAGAACGGTTTTTTGAGGCTGCGAAATTTTATTTAATTCTACGGTACTTTTTTTATCCAATTTGTTTATCATAACAGTAATTCATAATTTACTTCACCGTATTAATTAATTATATTCACTTATAACAATTTATTTACTTGAAATTATTAAATTTTATCAGCACATACTATAGCTCGCTCACAAATTTCGATCCTGACTTTTTTTTGATGGAGAAAGGTCAGCGCCACAGACTAGATAAAATAAAAATGTGTAGTAATCCTCCTATAGATAAGCAACTATAGTTAAAAAAAGTAATTCACAGCTTACATTTACGGCCGCCAGAGTGCACTGGAATTACATCTACATAAACTGTAGCTTCAAGGGGATAGTTTGCAGTAAAAATGCAGTCAACACGAGATTTAAGTTGGTACCGATTGTAAATTTTCATTATAATTACAAAAATACTAAAATCGAACAAAAACAGTTTCACTGTAAAAGTCGCGCCAAGTCCACGTTCATAAGACTATTAGGAAAAAAAATTTTTTTTCTTTAAAGACAAAATTAAAAATCAAGTAACCGATATGATTGTTTTGATTTTCGGAAATTAAAAAAATTTTATTGTAAATTTAAAAATTAAAAATTTTAGAACGTACTTGGTGTGCGTCATTGTCTATTTCAATTTTTTTAAAGTCCTAGTAAATAGATTTTACGAATTTCATTAAAAGTAAAATATTTTGCAACCACGCACGCTAAATACGTTCTAAAATTTTTTTTTTAATTTTTAAATTTACAATAAAATTTTTTTTAATTTCCGAAAATCAAAAACAATCATATCGGTTACTTGGATTTTTTAATTTTGTATCTTTTTTTAAAGAAAAAAAAAAAATTTTTTTTTCCTAATAGTCTTATGAACGTGGACTTGGCGCGACTTTTTTACAGTGAAACTGTTTTTGTTCGGATATATATATATATATATATATATAAATATATGAAAAATAGATCAAAAATGCATGTGGGTACTCAAATGAAAGCTCTTGACTAGTGTAACATCGGGATGAGCTTATATCTTTAAAAATGTCAATAGTTCACAAGATACAAGGTCATTTCTTAATTATGTATCTAGAGATAGAAAATTTTCGAATGCAGCCTAAGTTCTTATCATCATAAATTTACTATTGGTGAGAATGATATGAAACCTTGAAAAGGCACAACTCCAGATCAATACTTTTCCAACAATACCAAATTTAACCATAAAAATCTATTTTATCATACAAATACACTGGCCACAAAATTTTGCTTATTCTCTTAATTATATAGATTATTTCTAATTTTTTTCAGAATTTTTAAACAAAATAATCTTTATAAAAATTCGATTTATTATTCCAAAGTTTAATTTTTTCAAAAATATAATTAAAATTTCCTAAATTATTTATTAATAATTTTTTACTTTAAACTATGAGCTAAATAAAAATTCATTTTTTCTAATTAAAAATCTTCTATTTTTTTTTTTAAATTATTTTCCCATTGAAAAGTTAAAAAAACGCACATTTTTACGAGCATTAAGACAGATAACCCTCAACTTCCGAAAAAAATAAAGTTTCGCTTATAAATGATCGGATCGGATCGTGTAAACCCTATCTTATTCAAAGGATAGAGTTTCCTATCAAGTGAAAAATACATAATGCGGGTAATCTGATCCACTTGGCTCCGCACGTGCGGCAAATGCTTGATAAAACTACTCTAGCCGCTACTGTAATAATAACCTGGACCTTTAACCCACTCCCCTTGACCTTATTGCGCCTGTTTCTAAATTTTCCAACCGAAAAATAAGGACAAAAATTCACAAATTCCATCTTGAGCTTCCAGCCGTTGGAAAAAGTGTCCTGGACAATACATATAAAGTACAGGAACAATTGAGAGCCACTGGTTAGAGGGGCGCGTGCCATAAGTTCACATCTGCTGCAGTTGGTTTTACATCCCTCTTACTATACATTCATACACTGGAAACTCAACTCCCTCTTGATATATTTATACATTATATATTTCATGTGGATGTATATGTGTATTTCTCTCCGGTCCGGCCCGCTCGATTCTATTCACTTTGGATCCGATTACAAAAACACTTCCGCAGGAAACTGTCTAGATCTTTCCACCGTATTTTTAAATCATATTCATAAAAAGTCTTAACCTGGAACCTGGCTACACTTATTTTTTATTTTCGAAATAACAACTTCCTTTATCGACATCCTTATTATCATTTCTCAGGAACAAATGCCGCAATTAAGGGATTACAATGCGCTTTAATTAATAAGTAATTAGTGAGGCTAAAATGATCAAAATTTTTTTGTCACTAAAAATAGAAATTTTTAATGAGAAAAATATTTTAAGTTCTGATGCTCCGAAAAATGTGCTTATTTTTTTAGAAAAATTGAAAATTTTTAATTAAAAAAAATAATTTTTATTCACCTGAAAGTTTAAAATAATTTAGAAAATTAATTTTGTAAATATTAATTATATTTTTTTAAAAATTAAATTTTGAAAATAATAAATCGAATTTTTATAAAGATTATTTTGTTTTTTTGTTGATAAATCTTGAGAAAAATTAAAAATAATAAATTAATAATATTACTAGGTTAAATTAAATAAAATTAATCAATTTTTAGGATTTTTTAACGAATTATTTTTGAGAGAATTTTTTAATAAAAAATACATGTAGAAATTTATGCAATTTTTTTTTTAATTAAAAATTATTTATTAAACTAAAAAAGTTATTTTAATTTTTAAATCTTTAAATACTTATTTTATAATAATTAACCATTTTTTATTTTTATTAAAAAAAATAAAAAAATTTTGCGGAGTTTTTTTTTAATAATACTTATAAAATTCTCGGAGTGAATTTTACTGTGAAAAAATTAAATTTTTTAGTGTCTTATAATTCAAAATTTAAAAAAACTATTTTTTTTATTTTTATCTGATAAAACGAATTATGTTTACTCAAAAATTTAAAAAAAATGCCTAAAAATTCTACGTTTAATTAGATAAAATTAATTACTTAAATGTTGCTGAAATTAACTTTTATACGGCAATTTTTAGGATTTTTAAACAAATAAATTATTATTCAGAGAATTTATCAAAAAAGCTACTTTTAAAAATTAAAAAAAAAAATATTTATGCAATATTTTTAATAAAATTTTTTTTACCAAACTAAAAAGGTTGTTTTAATTTTTAAAATTCTAAATTCTAATTTTATAATCATTAAAAATTTTTTATTTAAAAAATAAAGAATTCCGCAGTTTTTTTTCGACAGTATAAATAAAATTTCCGGAGAAATAAAATCAATTAAAAATTGTAGAAGTTAAATCCAACTTTAAAAAATAGCTAAAACTTTAAAAAATCTTTAAATCTTTAAAATTACTTTAATTTTAAAAAACAAAACTTTTAAAAATTCTATAAATAAAATCAATTAAAAATTGTCGAAATTCAATCTAACTTTTAAAAATTACTAAAACTTTTAAAAATATTTAAATCTCTTAAAATAACTTTAACTTCTAAAATTACTTAGATATTCTAAGCTTGCAAGATTTTAAGATAAAAAATTTGTATTTTATAATTCTTTATTTGCACATATATTGTTGACATGTAAAACATGGTTTGTTACAATTTGATACAATTTAGACATATTAAATAAATAACTAATCTTAAACAACCTGTAAGTATTTTGTTATTTATTAACTGAGATCTGAATATTACCTTAAACCTGCCTTATAAAAATTAATGAAATTTCTAAAAATCTTCAAACCTTTTAATATAACTTCAACTTTAAAAAACAAAACTTTTAAAAATTCTATAAATAAAATCAATTAAAAATTGTTAAAGTTAAACCTAACTTTTAAAAAATACCTTAAATTAACTTTTAATCTTTTAAAATTACTTTAACTTAAAAAAATAAAATTTAACTTTTGAAAACTCTTCCCAAATTTTCCTCATGTGGAGCCCATATTTAAGATATTTAAAAAAAAAAAATTCCCAGAAAACATTGCAATTTCTCGGGTCCCATTATTCCCAAAATTCCATCGGAACTTCTATTCGACAAAATAAACAGGCTTTGCCCATTTTATACCTGAGAAGTAAAATAAATTCTGATACTCCAAATTGTAATCCAACCGTCTCCAGAATCTCCATTTAAATCAAAAAAGAAATATGCAACAGATTACATATTACATATTACATATTACATTAGTCCTACCTGATATCAGTCCCAGGACAATTGTCATTAAAATAAACGGTAGCTGGGGGATTTTGCCTGAGGGCCTGAAGTTAAAACCAGCTAAGGCCCATTAGACAAAGAAACAAGCCCGAAGAGTGGGGAAGGCTCTAGAGGGCCTTAGAGGCCCAACGGTTCCCGTCGAATTTTATTTCGGGGGCTGTGAACAAACAGCAGTTGTAGCCGAAGGCAACCGAGTAGTCCCGAAGCTAAACAGGTAAGCAGCTGCGTCAATTCGGCTCAGAAACTGATGCCTGATGCTTCACACCGGCTGGGTGTGCATTGGTGTGCGTGTGTGCGTGTGTGCATGTGTCTATGTAATTCTTGGTAGGAAACCGACAGAGTAGCGTGTTTAAATTAGTACCGGCACAACTGTCGTACGTTTAACATGTCAGTGTCGAATAGTGAAGAGTGAATTTAAATTTAGTGAAGAAATGTTTTGATAAAGTGACAATGAAAGTGTGGATTTTCCTGACGCTTTTCCTGGCGGTTGAAGCCGACCTCCTGGACCTTTATGTCGAAGACATGGACCAGGCGATGCGGCCCAGGGCCAGAAGAGCTCCCAAGGTGCCTTTTAAAATCGGGGATTACAAGAAGCAGAAGCTGGATGTCGATGACAACTGGACAATTGGAAAAAAGCATTTTAAGAGCAAGATTTTGAACGTAGATGGTCTGGAGATTCCTAATCTTAAAGAGCAGAACCAGAACAGAGATTTCGAGCTTGTTAAGAGCAATCGGATGCTGGATTTGCTGGAGGGATTTGGAAGGAGGAAGAGAAGTGTTAATAGGAAGACTGAGGAAGTTTTTCAGCCGAGTTTTGTGAAAGGGGAAATCAAGAGACAGAAGCGCGTTCGAAGAGGTGATTTAAAAGTTAAGTTAAATTTTACCAGGCACGAGGTCCTGGATGACCTTGGTGATGTCCTGCTGGAATGGGACATTTCTGGAGAAGATGTGGTTACATTTAGAGTCACTGCTAGGACTAAGGGGTACGTTGGGATTGGGTTTAATGACAATGGACACATGAAGGGAGCGGATATTATTCTGACCTGGGTGGATGACCATTCTGGTGTTGTCAATCTCTTGGTAAGTATACGTTTTTTTATGGGTTTTTATTTTGGTATCAGGCGTCTTGATCCTCTGAAAAAATATCTAAAAAAAAAAATATCCCCGGATAAAATATCCCCGAGACTAAATATCACACAAAATCCAGTAACAATTGTTGATAAATGAATGACAAATAAATATATAAATATTGTAAGCCTATCATAATCATATCTAAGAATGTGTAACTATCTTTTGTTTCTATTTTTTACTTTCCTTTAGCTTCTGGTCAAAACATTGAAAACATTGATTATTTAATTAATTTAAGGAATTAATTAGCATCTAAGAATTAAAGCTTTGGTTTGTATAGTCATTATATATTATATAATATTGTTTATACTCTGTTACTATCTTCAACTCTGTATCTATTGAGTAACCTTGTTATTGGCCCTCTGAACTGTTGAGTTTTAATAAAAGAAATAAATAAATAAATAAATCCACGATAAAAGGGCACAACATGGTTACAAGCTTATATGTTGGTAATTTAATTGTTTAAGATATTTTGTCGAAAGATCAAGAATTATAAAACCCTTGATTTTGGAAATTTAAGAAGCTTTAGTTTAGTATCTGATGTTTTATTTTATTTTTACCTTGAAAATTTACAAATTTAGATTTGAAATTAAAAAGCTTTCCCGCCATAAAATTACGCGCCAAAATTTGAATATTTACTAATTTTAGATTTTTATAGGCTGACAAAAAATAAAAATTTCTAGGCAATATATTGGAGATAGAAAAAAATGATAAGAAAGCTTTTTTTGTAGCAAATTTAAGTTACAATAAAAAGTGTCTCATGATTTTTTTGAATCTGTGATATTTTGTTCAAAATTTGAAATTTTTCTAGTGGAAAAATTTTTTTTAGAAAAATTCTTAGCTTATAAATAAGAACTCAAAGTTTTAGGGAAAATATCAGATATATAAATAAAGATAAGAAACATTTTTTGTTAGGGATAAGATTTGTTCAAAAAAATGAGGAAAATAGTTGACCTCGAAGGCCATCCCAACAATTTCCCGCCAATTTCATACCTAGGCGATCAAAATTGCACTTATGATGTTTTTGAGCTCTTCGAGCTCAAAAATACGATTTATGTAGTTATTTTGAGCTCTCCAAGCTCAAAGAAATAGCTTTTCTATGTTTTTGAGCTTTTTGAGCTCAAAAGTCTGATAAAACACTAATTTTTGAATTCAAACTGCAATAACTTTTGAATAAATGAACCGATTTTTACGCGGTTGGCGGCATTCGACGCAGTTTTTTTATCCCCATAAATAATCTTTAAGTTTATATTTATTGAACTAGAATTTTCGAAGTCATTCCAAAAAAACACTTTTTTTGGTTTTTTTTCTCTCGCGATATATCTCTCGAACGAATTAACCGATTTCAACCGGGATGGCGGCAATCGACGTGGTTTTTTTATGTTAAAAACTGATTAGTTTTTGGAATTGATCGGCAAAGCCGTTTAAAAGTCATACCAAAAAAAACCCTATTCAAAAAAATTTTTTTTTTCAATTTTTTTGAGATTTCTCAAAATTTCTCGGTCCGAATCGATTCAAATTCACAGAAAATCTAAGCTTGAGGAAACTGTTTATTGTAAAAACAATAACTTTCCAATTTTTGAAAATCTTCGATTTTTTGAGCGGGAAGTTCAAAAGATTCCTTATAATTTTTTCGTATTTTTGATATTTAGCTCATAATTTTGAATTTTTAAATGTAAATAACAATTAAATTGAAATTTGAAGCTGTTCTTAAATAAAAATTGTAAACATTCAAAACACAAAGTGTAGATTAAGTATTTTTGAGTATCTGGTTTTATTCGGCGTTCTCGGTTATTCGGAACCTGTCGCTGCAAAAAAGAGAAAAGAGTGTTGGTAACTAAACCGGGCCCGAAAGAGTAAGAAAGCAAAAAGAGAAGAAGGTGAAAATGAATAAAAAGAGGATGAATTAAAGTAAGATTAAGAAGCCGGAGGACGGGATTTTTATGGGGATAAAGGGCGTTTTTTATGGAATAGTTGATTCTTTAAACAAAAGACACCTGAATTCCAGATTATTCGCCTTCTTAAGCGGTTTTTGTGAGAAATAATAGTTTAGTGGTCAGCCTGTGGTTTATTTTTATGGGAATTAGATAACAAAATAGTGAGTGAGATAAAAGGAGCCGGAGGTCAGACATAACCTGTATTTCTTAAATTCTTTAACAGATTCTCAACTCGGTTCTAAGAACGGCTAATCTTAATTAAATTTATTTCCATCTCGGCAACTATCCACTAATATAAGCGACATTTCGAATAAAAAACAAATAACAACTTTAGATTGAGATAAAATACGTAATAAGTCTTATTTTTTATTCCTGACCGTGTCTATCCCTTGAATTAAAACGATACCAATACTATTATCCTTTTCCGTCTTGATCTCGATAATGATCTTCCGTCAATTCATTTTATTGTTTTTTCTCGAGAGATCCGAGGCCCGGTTGATGGATGCCCCGCAGATGGCCAGATTCGAATCCACCCGACCGGAATCCGCCCGATTGGGTCCAGGGGGTATCCTCCGTCATGCCTAAGTCAGATCTCAGTGATAGACAGCCTTCGGTTGCTTTTTCAGCCATTTCAATTGAATTGTTTCGAAGACTCGCAAATGAGTGGCACAAATTTGAATTTAGGCAATTATTAAGCTCAGTCTAGCCTGAATTTGCATCCAGGTCTTCTTCTGCTCTTTTAAAAATTCTGAAATAATTTTAAGGGGAAAATTTAAGCAAGGAAGTAAAGGAGTTTTAGATGTTGGGGCAAACGGAAGTAACGGTTGCAAAAATTAAAGGATTTATGGTAGAATAATTCGGGAAGGTTTTGATTGATGTAATTATTATTGGGGAGAAAAAGAAAGTGGGTTAATAAAGTGTCATCAGTTACTATTAATTCCCTCGCGGTTTCGGAATCACTGTAAAATCACAGTGAAATTTTAGTGAGATTATAGTAAAAAGATAGTGCGACCATGATGAAATTACGGTGAAATCACCATAATTTTGTGCCATTCGGTTACTGTAGTTTTATGGTCATCTCACAGTGGTAATGCTGTGAGTTTAGAGTGGTACCACTGTTAATTTACAATGAATCCACAGTGAATCTACGGTGAATTCACAATGAATCCACAGTGAATTTATGGTGAATTCACAATGAATCCACAGTGAATTTATGGTGAATTCACAGTGCATTCACCATCTTAAAAATAATTGTATATAATTATTTCCATGAAAAAAAATATCTGTCGGGAGCAGGAATCGAACCGCGAACCTCATGCTCGGAAGACTGACTTGCTACCAATTGACCTAAGAGAACATCGCGAGAAAATATGTTCGTGTGAACTACAAGTCCTGCATATGTTATAGAAATGACTATTTTTTTTTTTTCGTTACATATAATTATATAAGAATCATAAATAATTTTTTCGAAATTGCAAAACCATCTCATATTATTACATATAATTATATATTAATCATATATAATTATTCGAAATCGCAAAAACCATTACATATAATTATGTATAATTATACATGATTATATATAGTTATATATAATTATACATGATTATATATAATCACAAAAACCATTATACATAATTATATTTAAATTAGATGTAATTATATATTAATCATATACAATTTTCTTACCCCGGACCCAATGAGTTCACAGTGAAATTACTATGAATTCACAGTGAAACTCTATCATGAACTAACGGTGTTACAACTAT